>NW_007578563.1:0-15858 GCF_000690725.1 Stegastes partitus | reverse complement strand
TCTGATTAGCTGTTAATTTATTGTAATACCTGATGGTGTACAAAACTCATCAGAGCAAGAAAAGATAGCTACCAAACATATTTTTGCAAGATAGACAGTATGCAGCAGTTTGCTTAAAAATTTTTAATAACACAGACAGAAATAGTTTCTTTATAAAACATGATTTTTGCCATTTAATTGATGGGCCTGGGACAAAAGCTATGACTTTACCATAAATTCATCACCATTAATATTCAAATTCCTGAGATAAAAAATAATGTATAAATGTATTTTTTCAAGTTAGGCAGTGTGTGGGAATTAATTTAAAATTATAAATTTAATATAATTGTTACTTTTTTCAGTTAAGATAAAAATGATGACGTCACAAACCACCAGGGTTGCTTAGCACACAGCAGCCAGGAAGTCAAGCTAGCTAGCTAATGCTACGGCAGGCTAATATAGCATAACATAAAGCTAACTAGTTAGCTGTTTAGACAGATAACAACAGTTTTATTGCTGGTTAGTTGTTATGTTGCTGTCTTAGATGATGCTGAACATCATTTATCAGCTACAGGTGACTGTATTTCAGACTTGGGAGCTACTTATAAACCAAGCTACAGGTTGTTGTCTTATCAACCTGTTGCTTTAGCTTCAGAAAGTTTAAACCTTTTGAGGGAAAAGTGTCCAAACTGAACTATTAGCTCCGTCATGTGTGACTGTAACCTGAAACCTACTTTGCCTATTAGGGGGGAGCTTAAGAGCGAGCAGCGGGCCTCGGCCTCCGCTTCCCGGTGACGATCTGTTTCCGTGGCCCTGCTCGTGTTCCGGGTCGCTCCTCCACGCTGGTTGTCGGCGGCCGTGAGAACCGAGGAAACTTGCATCATCCAGCCGGGGGGCGGGGGGGGCAGCCGGCGGACGGAACACCCAGCGGTATGGACTCAACCTGGCGAGAAGCAGGAATATTTAAACTGCGAAGCTCCTCCTGCTGCCGTCTGAGCCGGTGACCAGGGTTTAAAGTTTACTTTGCGCCGCGGCGAACAGAGGAGGGACGGCCGGCCCGGGAGCCTCCAGCGCTCAGTGGCCGCGCAGCAGCAGCAGAGGCAGGACGGGTCCAGCTGAGCGCCGACACCTGGTTTCTGTGTGAATGTACAAAGTGCAAGGTCCCCTCAGAGTCCTGGTGTGAGCCGCCACCAGCTCTGCTCCTCATAACTTATATGTGCCTTTATTTTTTATTACAGTTGTTTTTTTAAATATAAGCTAGTTTAGATTTTGCACCAGAGATGTCGTGTCTTTTACTGGGAGTCATCCGAAGGTGAGTAATTATCATTTAATCAACACATTCATCACTAACAACACTCTAAATGTCTGGGTTTGAACTCTGTCACTGCCTGTTTGTGGACACCCTGCTGTCCATTATGTGTGTTTTCTGTCCACTTCTGTTTGTTTCTTCACTCACAATGGGCTTGAAACACAGAACACACCACATCATGTAGAGCATTTCACATCATCCGTGTGTTGTAGGGGACACGTTTTAAGGTGATTTTTAGGAGTTATTTCATCATATTGACTTGATCTCTGAGGCCTTTGAACAGAGCTGCTACCATTATTTCACACACAGACAGGACTTTGATGGACTTGTTTCTCCAAACTGATTAATCGACAGTGAGACTGATCTTTGGTTTTTGCTGAAGATGATTGTTTCTTGTACTGCTTTCATCCCTCCAGGCTTTGTGATGGCACACAGGAAGTCTGGAGCCACAGTGAGCACTCATTGGCTTTATGTGTGTGTGTGCATTTGTGTTGTAATGAAGCCTGCATGTGAGCAGCACAGCGGGGCATGGGCTCGGTGTCGGACTGGGCCGTGCTGCTGTGCGTTCTGTTTGTATTTCTGCTTGACAGATTGTTAAAAGGCCGGAGTCGTGACTTGAATGTCCTGGAGCGTGTTCCGTGTGTGTTCCCCCTCCCAGTGTACCGTCAGGGAGGCTAATGTATGCAGCACGTGTGCATGTCCTCTCCAGTAACACGCCGCTTCCTGACTAGACTCTGCCCCCGGAGAGGCTATTGACCAGGATCTGCCCGGGCGTCGTAGGGGGAGTGTAGACGTGCCTGCTCGCGGTGGGCCGGGATTGGTTTGCTGTCTTGGAGGTGTGCTTGGAGGAGAAGCTGTGCAGCTCCAGACAGTCTGGGGAGCAGATATCAGGGTTATCTGCTGCTCTCTGGCCTCTCATTTCCAACCCCTTCCTGCTGAATGCTCACATTTACAGGTTTTATAATAAAATCTGCTCTGAACTTGCAGTGCTTTTCCACATCAGGTGTTTGGGGGACAGTTTGGGGAGGCAGAGATAAACGCAGGAGGGCTGCAGGCAAGATTGGGAGCAAAGGTCATTGAAGTCCGTTCAGGATTTCCTAAAAGATCCTCCGATGCAAAAAAAAAATGAAGGAACGAAGCCACTAATCTGTCTCTCCCCTTCATGTCTAGTCTCGAGCGCGTTCAGCGAGAACAGTTAACAAAACTCTTTGCTCCCGTTAATTAATTTCAAATGCAATCCGGCTCCTTCCTAATCCCAGACACACTGGAGATAATATCCAGCACCACCCCGGCGCTTACAGTAATTAACGGCACAACGCGGTGGATTTTTTGGAGTGTAGGTAATTGATTTGCTGCGTGTGGGGAAAGAGACTAAAGGATTACAGGATTGGACATAATAGCACAGATAGAGTGTCTTCATTCTGTGGGTTTCTGGGTCAGAGGATCAGTGTTAACCGTATTGTTCCTTTAGCTTCTCTTTTGCTCAGATCTTGATGTAAACTCTTAAACTGAAAAGTACTTCAACAGCTGGAAGGGAGCGAGTTTTGGTCCAAACTAAAATACCTCAACTGGTTTTTTTGTCGTCCCCTTGAGGGAAACGTCTGAGCGACTCGTGGAGGGATTTGGTTTGCAGCTAAAGCTGACGTTCCCATCAGTCATTTCTGTAGTTCCAGTAGATGCTGAACCAGGACGGTGAACATCACACACGCTAAACGTCGACGTGTCCGTGTTGCGAGCACGCCGGTGTCGTCGACTCATCGTCTATAATCCAAAGATTCGCCTTCACTAGCAGCTGAGCTACAGCCGCTTCACATCGGGGCTGTGAAGTCCAGTTTCAGATGACCAAATTCAACATCTGTGTCTCGCTCCGAAGCTGCATCATCAGCACAAAGCGGACAGCGCTGATGATTAATTGTTCTGGCTGAACTGGTGGGTTACAGGTGGCCGCCTCGAAGGGAGTTCGACTGCTCTCACTGTCGAGTTATCTCCTCCGTCGCTCTGAGCTCCTTCCCACGCCTGCTGCTCTTGTGCCCTTTGTACGTTCAGGGCAGATTTACATGTGCGTACTGTGTAAAGACAGTGCAGCCAGGTGGGAGCCATGTACCTGCCTCTGACCCGGACGACGGCGCTGATGTTTGTAGCCACGACGGAAGTGACTTGAGCTGCCTGTCAAATGATCCAAATGTTTGTTTTCCTCGTGGGAGCATAAAGAAAACGAGTCTCACATGTTTCTAAAGAGGTCACCTGAGGTCATCCACAGTCACAGAACAAAGCACGGAGGTTGTGTGGGTCATTGTCGGACCGTTGCTAGGAACCGGCAGCATGCGGGCTTTTGCATGTTAACAGCACACGTAGCCCCGTCGGTGGCTCGTGTTTGTGACCGTCATGCTGCTGATAAACAATAGGCCGACCCCCCGCAGGCCCCTCTTTATGCTGAGGAGTCAGTTTGAGGCAGTCAGGTCGCACTAATAACCACCCGAGGGACGTCTGGTTACTGCTGCTCTCACATGGAAACGCACAAGACAACACTCAACAGTATAAACCGTACTGAAAGTGTGTTTGATCGTGCGCTCCTCTTTAGCTTTAGCGGCTCTGTCGCTAATCACTGGTGGAAATCTAATTTCCAAAACCAGTCGGAACGAAGACTTTCTGTTGATCTTTATGATGTATTGTGTTGCTGGCCGGGACACTGTCAGCGTTTCATGAATGTTAGGTGTTGCCGTTTGTGTTCCTTGACTCACGATCAACCAAACAAGTGCGTCCATAAGTTCAGCCGTCATTAAAGATTACAGGACATGTTTACACATCTGGGTACGACGTCGTGCGGCAGGTCTTTCAGGATCTTTGAACGAACCTGGATGAACTCCAAGTAGGGAAACAAAGGCTTAATCAGATAATTCGTTCGTCTGCATAACAGATGTGTCAGTCACTTCTGTTTGTGTGGCGTCACAGCAACTCTAAAGAATAGAAACTGAATACAGACGGTCTCTCTGATCTCTAAAATCAAACTGAATCCGACTGAGTTCACTGAAAGAACAACTCATGATATAAGCTTCCTTCATTTAGGTCATTCAGTTTTAATCCCATAAAGTGGTTTATGTTTGGGAGTTGTGTTCAGTCCCTGTTGTTTCATTCAGGAGTTACAGATTCCTGAAGCTGTCCTTCTCTTTCAGGCAGGGTGGTGTCGGGGCCGGCGTCGGGGTCCGGTCCCTGGCCTCCATCCCCTCGCTGCCTCCGGCGGTGGCCGAATTCGTGAAGGGAGCTGTGGAGGAGTGTAAGCCCTCCGGTGTGCATGTGGTGACTGGGACGCCGCAGGAAACCGCCAACATCCTGGCCGGTCTGGAGAAGGAAGGCATGGTCAAGAAGCTTCCCAAATACGACAACTGGTGAGAAGAGCTTCGGAAGTTGAACAGCAGGCCGCCAGGCACCGGTAACTTTCCCTTCATCTGAACAATCCTTTTGTTTTGGCAGTTGGTTGGCGCGTACAGACCCAAAGGATGTGGCTCGGGTGGAGAGCAAGACTGTGATCGTGACCAAGAACCAGAGAGACACCATCCCCATCCCTGCTGGAGGGGTGCAGAGCCAGCTGGGCAAGTGGATGAGCGAGTCTGACTGGCAGAAAGCTCGAGAGGAGCGTTTCCCCGGCTCCATGGCAGGTGTGTTGTTGGAAGGAAAGAATATGTTGGTGCGTCGGTGCCAGGCTGTTAAATCCAGGATATTTTAACTTATTTAAAATATTTTCCATAAAACAGGATGTTTTGTCTTTAAGAGTGACTTAATGCCAGATTGAAAAGCATCGTTTCCTGCATTAGAAGTTGTTTCACCACCGATCACGCCCAGTATCTCTGATAATCACCTGTAATCACCTCCACCCAGTGCTCATGTACGTTACTACTGCAGGTTTAAAACTCACAGATCCCCTCCAGGCATGTTCAGGTATACAGAATCACTCTGTCGTATAAAAACCTTTACACTTGGTAGACACCACGTGCCTCTACGTCACCGGCAGCTTCCATGTTTCCTCGTCACACTCGGCAGGATCGACGTCCAAACTTGTTCTGACTCACTTTCAGTAGAGGAATTTGAAAACAGCCTTCTTTGGCTAAATTCTTACCTGCAGTGAAGGTCAAATACCAAGATCTGAACATATTTGTGCGTGGAGGGGAAAAACAGGATTGTCCGGCCGTGTTGTGTTATTGTCTTCCTTGAATGACGGCATGCTTTACTCGTGTCACATACATCGTGTGAGGTGCATACGTTTTTTTTTTTACATATTTGTCTACTCGTGAGCAATCTGCTTTTCCTTCGGGTTGCTTCTTACAAATTAAACCCGGCGAGTGTCGGTCAGTGGAGCAACGAGGCGCTAACAGCAGGAGCTAGCATCACACTGAACCTGTGTCAGATTTTAAAAGCCACAGGGCATTTCTAAGAACAGGCGCTACATCTCCAGCCAGCATTGTAGATAACAGCCTCATTTTCAACATTTGTCAATGATAAATAAATATTTCCTTCAGGGACAAAAGGCTCTGCATTGACGCTCCTCTGTCTTCTGTGCAGGTCGGACCATGTACGTGATCCCCTTCAGTATGGGTCCTGTGGGCTCATCTCTGACTAAATACGGCGTCCAGGTACAAACTGTTGTTCTCGTAATACAACAAAAGCTTGCAATAAAACAATTACAGTGATTATTATATGTTCTAGCAAGATGTTGTTGTACTTTATGGTTATTACCCCTGACCGTTATAAATCAAGGTGATAAATGTTTAGTATTTCCTCGCAGGTGACGGACTCGCCGTACGTCGTGGCCAGTATGGGGATCATGACACGCATGGGCACTCCTGTTCTCAATAAACTTGCCGAGGGAGCAGAGTTTGTCCGCTGTCAGCACACTGTGGGTCGACCTCTGCCGCTCAAAGGTACAGAGCCCGACTCAAGTTACGATTCGTCTCGCTGTTTTACGACATTTTACAAACGATCCCTTTTCCCCTGCAGCTCCTCTGGTCAGCTCTTGGCCCTGTAACCCGGAGAAGGTGCTGATATCCCACCTCCCGGACACCAGGCAGATCCTGTCCTTCGGCAGCGGTTATGGAGGAAACTCTCTTCTTGGGAAGAAGTGCTTCGCCCTCCGAATCGCCTCCCGCATCGCCAAGGACGAGGGCTGGCTGGCTGAGCACATGCTGGTGAGAATGGAGGGAGTTATATTGTGGGAGTGAACCAAGCCCGAAGAAACTCGAGAACTTCGCAGCAACAAAAATAAATAGTCGACCGACAGCGTAGAACAGACTGCAGCCAACACACGCTGCTGTTTCTCACAAATACGTTTCTTCTGAGGCTGTTTACAACTTGGTCTAGATGCAGTGTTGTTTCTTTCAGTGTCTTCATTCACTGCTCTGCTCCCTCCTCAGATCCTGGGCATCACCAACCCTCAGGGGGTGAAGCGCTACGTAGCGGCTGCCTTCCCCAGCGCCTGCGGTAAAACCAACCTGGCCATGATGAAACCAGCTCTGCCGGGCTGGAAGGTGGAGTGTGTGGGCGACGACATCGCGTGGATGAAGTTCGACAGCCAAGGTTGAGTGCCGGGCTCGCGTACGCAGACTCGCCGTGCTACTCTGCATTCAGTGCTCTGAATCAAATGTCTGAACTCCCTGCAGGTAAACTCAGAGCCATCAACCCGGAGAACGGGTTCTTCGGCGTGGCTCCTGGCACCTCCGACAAGACCAACCCCTACGCCATGGCTACGATTGCCAAAAACACTGTGTTCACGAATGTTGGTGAGACCAGCGACGGAGGCGTGTGGTGGGAAGGACTGAGCCCTCCTCCGGCTGGCGTCACACTCACAGACTGGCACGGCAAAACCTGGAAACACGGTAAGATCAGGATGCATCGACCAGGCCAGAAGCAGACATCAGAGTAAAGTGTCCCCGCTGTAGAGAGGAAGGTTTAATGAAGGCCACATTTACAGGACGCCGGGTGTTTACAAAAACGGATCAAAAATAACATTGTTCAGATCGTTTTCAAAACAATCTTCGTTTACACAAACCCGCTCATTAGGAGCTGCTATGAGCTGCCAGACCTATAGGGGGCAGTGTAACAAGAAGCATAAAGCCATGCTAGCCAATCAGAATCCTGGAAAAAACACAACAACGAACGGCACAATGACATTCTGCAGTTCTCACACCATTCCTCCAGGTGAACTAGTTTAGTTTCAAAGTTTTCCACCAGTGAGCAGTTCGCCCAGGTCGGATCCAAAACCAGCGGTGACGACGTTGGGAGACGACCCTCGGTCTCGGCAGGAGGACAAGTTGATGGAAAACCGCTGACCTCCTCTGCTCCTCCACAGAACAGAACAGTTCTGAATGTAAATGCAAACAGACCAGAAGCGTAAAAACCAGCACCGCTTCAACAGCATCTGTTTGTATCACAGCAGCCAAACTGTAAACATGTGACCTGATGATGCTTTTGTTGCACACTGTGACGTCGAACTCCGTCTCCTCCTGTCTACATGCAAAGACGGAGTTTTTCCAAATCTCCACTGTGGTTGGAGTTTTCAGATCTGATCGTTTTCGTTGATTTGTAGCTTCATTTACGTGTAAACCAAAGACCCGTTGAAGTATCTTTCTGCTGCGTGTAAACGGGGCCTCAGTTTTGATCATATTCATATTAACCAGTTTTACATTTTATCTTTAACCCTCTGACATTCACGTTATCTTTCTAAAAACACTTTAATCGCACCAAACAGAAGGAAGATCAGATTTTCAACTTTCCAATAATCCTTAAATAGATCCCTTCTGGTTCCATCAGAAGAAGCAACCAAATCGTGATACGTCATCAAAATCAGCTAAAATAGCTAAAAGTTATGAAGCAAAACAACAACATAGATTTCTGCGCCGCTCCTCGGTACAACTATGAAGCCACGACGGGCTCAGTTGGTACCAGATTCAGGGATTTTTCAGCTAAACCGCAGGCTGTGTTTATGCAGCACAATAGGAGACACATTGAAATAGCATTCATGATAAATTATCTGTAAAGCTTCTACTCTTCTCATAGATTAGTCGTAGCAGCTGGACCTGCTTGAGTTCTTTGAAGACGTTCCACCTCCATCCAAGAGGCTTCATCAGCTCTGACTGACTAGTTGGGAGTTCCAGATATCCTGAAGGAGACATTAACACCTGAGTTTGGGTTTCAGATGGGGGTTTGTTGCTCCTCCCCCTCGTTATGCGAGTCGTTAGTGCTCCCCCTACCACAGTGGGGTTCGTTAGGGTCTTTGTGGCTAGGTGTGGATGTGGGTTCATCTTCCTGGGGAGAGATCTTAGGACTAGACAGGTGAGAGGTGATGCCTCAGACCTCCACCTCTGCTGAGGGATGGTCCTTCCAGTTAGATGGCTTCTTTCACGCCTCTCTCAAACCATCTGTCCTCCCTGCAGGCCAACATCTGTACGTTATTGTCTTCAAATGAGTGTCCGTTGTCCTTAAGATGCAGGTGAACGTTCATGGTAACATATCTCTAGTATGCAGCCAGTGATGATCACACCTGTGGGCCTCTGAGACATGCACCTGTTGAGTTCAGGTTTTTGATTTTTTGCAACACACACACAAAAATCAACTTTCATTTTTCCCTTTTTTTATGATTTATGGCATCATTACTGTCATTTTGCACAAAACACAGTTGGTTCTCTGTGGTTGTTATGTTTCAACAAAGGTGCACAAATTTATAAAACATTAATTAAAAGAGAAAAAAGAAAAAACAGCCCTGAAATTACTCAGAAGGTTAATCAGGCCTTTGTTTGTTCTCACAACAGTTATGATTAATCCCATTAGAGGGGTGAACTGAAGTGTGTGGTACACACTGCCACCTAGTGGTGTCCCGAAGCAACATCAGTTTCAGAAATGAGGTAAACTTTATTGATCCCACGGTGGGGAAAGTTCACCGTTACAACAGCTCAGAAAAGAGAAGTCCGTACAAGAATAACTTAGAAACACACGGCGCAAAATCAGAAGAATACTACATGCATCTAGAGATCTAGATCTAGAGATGAACCGTGACTTAGGTTCTCCACCAAATCACTAAATAACAAACTCCCGTCTCCTCCTTGTGCACAGGAAGCTCCACGCCTTGCGCTCACCCCAACTCCCGCTTCTGCGCCCCGGCGGCTCAGTGTCCCATCATTGACCCGAAGTGGGAGAGCGAGGAGGGCGTCCCCATCGACGCCATCATCTTTGGAGGCAGGAGGCCGGAAGGTTGGTGCTGCTTTCATGCAACTTGCATGGAGAGTTTGTCTGTAGTAGAAAGAGGCGTTACTTGTACGGTCGTCTGTGGCGTGGGAGAGGAAGGAGGAAGTAAAGCTTAATCTGCTTACATCAGTACGACAACCAGAAAATAAAAGATAATAATGTGGGGAATAAGTACCTTTATACAGGTAGGAGGTTTTAAATTAAACAATTAACAGCTTAATAGGTGTTTTTAGATTATATGAAAACAAATTTAAATGTATGATTGCCTTTATCATGCATTTTAGGTATTTGTTGTATTTCTGTGTCAGTTTAGTTTATTTGAAAAATAAACACAAATAGAGTTTGGTTATTTAAAAAAAAGGAAGTTTCATCCACCTGCTGTCAGAAGGCATCTCAAATTATTCTAAAACTTATTGCACAATATGTAAAATAGTTAAATCAACCTACATTCTAATATGTACAGTATATGCAGTTACTGAAATGCAGTTAAATACAAAGACGGGTGAATTATGAGTGTACTCTTGTTAAAAGATGACGGAGACAACATCAGGGATGACATTGTCCTCGGTCATTTCTTAAAATACTATAAAAACAGCTTTGGAAAGGTTTTTATTTATTTATTTTTTCTATTAAACATGTTCAGATTCTTGTGTTCTGTCACTAGTAAACCATGAAGTGTGTTGTGGAGCATGTTCTGACATATTTAAGAAGAAAATGAGTCGGCGATCTTTGGTCTGCCTGTAGGTTTATTGGATACGATGAAAATACAGAAAAACTGAGCTGGTCTTGAGGCCTACAAGTTCTGTATTTTCATGAACACAAATCTGTAGCATCTGGAAAAACAAACGGGACACACAGAGTGTGACCTAGTATGGCGTATGTGGTTTATCATGTTCAACCTGCTGATTGTTTACCATCATTACATTCAGTCTCTACTTATTCTGTTCTCACACAAGTAGAAGCACTCTGACTTCAGTATTCACACTCAGCGCTGATATCAGCAGATCTCTACTGTTCATGGCCTGCTCAGTGCAACACAGCGCTCGTGCTGTTGACGTATAACACAACATCGATGTCAGAAGGTAGCTGTGCAGTTAACACGATCAAACGCTGCTGTTGTCAGGAGTCCCTCTGGTCTACGAGTCTTTCAACTGGCAGCACGGAGTGTTTGTTGGAGCCGCCATGAGGTCCGAGGCCACGGCAGCTGCTGAGCACAAAGGTACAAACTCGTAAATGATTTTCTGATTTTGTGTCGATTGTCTTTTTGCCGTTCCGCCAGACGTCACAGCTGTCCTGGTCGATGAGACGTAAAGTATTTAACTTTCCCCTGCAGGCAAGGTGATCATGCACGACCCCTTCGCCATGCGGCCGTTCTTCGGCTACAACTTCGGCGACTACCTCGCTCACTGGCTGAGCATGCAGAGCCGAAAGGCCCCCACTCACCTGCCCAAGATCTTCCACGTCAACTGGTTCAGGAAGGACCCGGCGAGCGGCGCCTTCCTCTGGCCCGGCTTCGGCGAGAACGCCCGCGTGCTGGAGTGGATCTTCAAGCGCTGCGGCAGAGAGAGGGAGGACGAGGCGGCCAAGAAGAGCATGATCGGCTGGCTGCCAGTGGATGGCGCCATCGACACCAAGGGTCTGGGCGGCAAGGTGGATATGGGCGCCCTGTTCGACGTGCCCAAGCCCTTCTGGCAGAACGAGACCAAGGAGCTGAGAGCCTACTTCACCCAGCAGGTGGGAGCCGACCTGCCCGCCCAGGTGGAGGCTGAGCTGAAGGCGCTGGAGGACAGAGTGCACAAATAAAACCCTACTGAGCGACAGTTCATCCAGAAGCAGGGAGGGAGGCACTGGTGGGACAGAATTCAGATTGTTAGGGTGCAATCAGAGCTACTGACTGGGTTTACATGTAGAGAGAATTGAGTTCTGAACCAGGTTAGCTTGAAAAAAAAGAAAAAAAAAAAGAAAAAAGTTTTGGTTTGATACATGAAAACAAAGTTTGAGATGGGTTTGATTTTCAAAAACATCTACCACGGTGCCAGAAACATGACGGTGGCTAACACCAGCTCACTCACACCAACCAGTCATGTATTTATTCTATCACTGGAGCACACTAAGGCAGCCACACCTTTAGTCAACATTCTTTGTGCATGAAAACACAGTCGGTCGTCTCTGACTTTCTCCTTACAAAGAGAAATCTGTTAGGAAGAAGAAAAAAAACCAAAAATCTACAATGCAATATCTACCTTACAGACACGACTTCACGCTAATGCTGCAACACTTGAGGAACTGGTGCTGGGTTGGTGGTAGGAGGGAGGTTTGATTCTCAGCCTGAAGGTTAGTTTTCAGAAACAGAAGCTAATGTCACTACCTCTATTCACTCACAACTCCCCGCGTGGCGCTGGAGTACAATCACCGTGGCCTTATAGTGCCTCGGAGACACTTCACGATGGTGTCCAGGCTGCTAGTGTTTACAGGCTGAAGCCCAAAGACCTTTTCATAGCCAAAATTCTGAAAGAGTAGGTAAGGAGGGAACATTTTTACAGATTGAAAGGTTTTAAATTCTGAATCTTGGCCCCAGCTTTTTAACCACACTGTTGAGAGTGTCATGAAATGCCCTTTTATTCTAAATTGATATTACTTTTTAATTTTTTTTTTTATTGCTCAAAACAGATTTATATTTGGGGCCAAGGATTACTATGCATCATCCATCAAGCCACTTTTGTAATGTTTGTGATTAAACTGTATGATTTCAGGTGATGTTTACACACAATATGTGAAATGTTGGACCAATAAATGCGACTGAGATTATTAGGTATTTTTTAGAAATTGTACGCCGAGGTTTTTATTACAGTGCAATGAATAAACATCTTCATGAGCAGAAACAGCGACTCGTTCATTTTTGCTGCAACTTGAGTGAATGAATTAAACTCTCACAAACACACTGTTAACTCTCACAAAGCTAATTATTAGATTTACTTTGGGTTCACTTCTGTTCTCTGCTGGAAAAGCAGGCGCAGAATCGTGTCGTTTGAACTATTTACAGAGTTCATTGTCACACCACAGCAGCGCAGCAACGGAAGTAAAAGTGACCAAACTGTGAGCTGCAGGGCGTGGAGGTGTGAAGTTTCCTGTTATTCAGCTGAGGTCGGTAAGCATCTCTTGTCGAACTAATGCCTCGCAAAACAAATTCAAGCATATGATCCCAAAAACAGAACTTAGTTCTTCTTCACTTGAGCGTAGAGATCTTCGAGGCCTCCAGCAGTTGGACCTGAGCTGCTCTGTGGTTCGGACGCTTGGATCCGTGCGTACATGGTTTCCTGATGCTGTTCGCTGTCCCGCACCGAGACGCTTGATTTCGGATTGCAGAACTTGACGTCTGCGTACTGGATGTCTTCCTCTGATTTACTGGCTGGCATTTGAAGAGCCACCTCCCCACCTGTGTGATTCTGGAGAATTAAAAAAGAAACGTTGAGCTCGATCCTTGACTTATGTTTACTGAATAGGCTTTTGGACGAGTTTCAGCAGCACGTGTCAGACGTGTGGACTCGTTTAGACTTTGCTTTTCTCTAAATGGGTCACATACTAGCAGTGTTGGGATCAGATTACTTTGAAATATAGTCAGTTACAGTCCTGACACAAGCGACAGACGTTGCTACTGTTTAATTGATATTGCCAAGAATGGAGGGATGATCTGGAGACACAACTGCTGCTTAAGTCTTTCAACTTTTTCCCCTCATGTGGAGCACTTAGCTATAAAAACCTAAATGTCAGATGCACTTTTCATGAGTTAGTTACTTCAGTATCATAGTTAGTATTACTTTTCTACTGCCACGACTACTTTTCCGTTCTAGTTTAGGTTTAGTTCACTTGTTTTCTCTTTGTAATGTATCATTAACACAGTTGAAACCAGAAGTTCACATAGACTGTATGTAAAACCCGGTGGTGGACACCGGCGGTGAGGGAAGCCGTCAGGCTGAAGAAGGAGACCTTTCGGGCCTGGTTGGCTCGGGGGTCTCCTGAAGCAGCAGAGAGGTACCAGCCGGCCAAAAGGGCTGCAGCTGCTGCAGTCGTGGAAGCTAAAACAGGGGTGTGGGAGGAGTTCGGGGAGGGTATGGAGAAGGACTTTCGGTCGGCCTCGAAGAAGTTCTGGCAGACCGTCCGACTCCTCAGAAAGGGGAGGCAGGGATTCGCCCAGGCTGTGTACAGCCAGGGAGGAGAACTGCTGACCCAGACTGGGGACCTCGTCGAGCGGTGGAAGGAGCACTTCAAGGAACTCCTGAACCTGGTAAACATGTCCTCTGCTGAGGGGCAGAGCCTGAAGACCTGGGAGTTTCTACGTCCATATCCGTGGTAGAGGTCACCGAGGTAGTTAAATAGCTCCTTGGTGGCAAAGTACCAGGTATGGACGAGATTCACCCCGAGATGCTAAAGGTTCTGGACATTGTCGGACTGTCACGGCTGACACGTCTCTTCAGTGTTGCGTGGGCATCGGGTACAGTGCCTGTGACAGACTGGGGTGGTGGTTCTCATTTTCAAAAAGGGGGACCTGAGAGTGTGTTCCAACTACCGGGGTATCACACCTCTCAGCCTCCCCAGGAAAGTTTACTCTAGGGTGCTGGAAAGGAGGCTCTGGCCAATTGGTAAACCTCAGGAGGAGCAATGTGGATTCCATCCTGGTCGTGGAACAGTGGACCAGCTCTTTACCCTTGTGGGGCTGCTGAGGGGGACATGGGAATTCGACCTGCCAGTCCACATGTGTTCTGTGGTTCTGGAGAAGGCCTACGACTGTGTTCCTCGATGGACTCTGTGGGGGGTACCAGGCTCGCTGCTACAAGCCATTCGGTCCCTCTACAACCAAAGTGTGAGCTGCGTCCACATTCTCTGCAATAAGTCGAACACGTTCTCAGTGGGTGTTGAACTCGGCCAGGGCTGCCCTTTGTCACCGATCCTGTTTGTGGTCTTCATGGACAGGATCTCAAGGCGCAGCCAGGGTGAGGAGGGTGTCCAGTTCAGGGACCTCAAGATCATGTCTCTGCTTTTTGCAGCGAGTGCGAAGCAGCGGGGATGTGGATCAGTACCTCCAAGTCCAAGGCCATGGTCCTCTACTGGAAACAGGTGGATTACCTCCTCCAGGTGTGGGGGGAGGGAGTTGCTTCCCCAAGTGAGGAAGTTTAAGTATCTCGGGGTCTTGTTCACGAGTGATGGGAAAATGGAGTGAGAGGTGGACAGGTGGCTGGGTGCGGCGCTGTACCGGACCGTCGATTTACCAGTCCATCTATGTCCCAACCCTCACCTATGGTCATGAGCTTTGGGTCGTGACCGAAAGAACGAGATCGTGGATACAAGCGGCCGAAATGAGCTTCCTCCGCAGGTGGTGCTTGTACATTTGTATTTTAATGGTCTCTAGTTAGTTATAAACTAGATTTAAATTCTTTTTCTAGCTTATGAAAGCCTTAAAGCCCTAAATATGTTTGTGACATAATTGCAGAGCAGCTGTACCTGCTGTGCCCTGACAAACCATCTTCCTCATAGCCTCAAGTTTTTCCTCTAACTTAGCTACTTCACATGAGAGCTGAAAAAGCCTTAAAAATTAACTTGGCCCTTTGTGTGGTTTGTACCGTCTCTTTCTGAAGGTTTCCCACCTCAGTATGGAGCTAACATGGTGTTATGTCACATGAGTTGTGTAGCTTAATATTGATCCCACTTGGTGATCTCAGTAATGGCTTCCGTACTAATTCTAAGGAGCCATTAGAGCGGTAAAGTAAAGGCGAAAATCTGGCAGCCTTACAGTCAGTGAAATTTGGTACGTAAAAAAGATTTGTGTTTTCCCACCTGAGTCTGTTGTCGAGTTGGATATTTTGTCTTAAACCACCTGAAAGATAATAAAGAGCTGTTAGAATAATCTGACAGTGCTTCAGATGACCATACATAGAGACAGGGTTTACACGAAGAACCTAAAGGGGTGCGGACATTTGCCAAAGTTAAACCGAACAACAAGTCGTCTGAACAACAACTTTAGTCATTTGTTTGTTTGATAATGAAGCGCACCAAGGATCACATATTCATCGTGCCATCACCTTTAACACAGTTGAAGATGAAACTTTGCTGCACAGAAATTGTGTGAGAGGTTTTTTTTTAATGATGCTTACCAAACACAGAGAAGGCAGCAGATGAGTACGACAAGACTCGTTACAACAGCCGCTATTATAGATAGATGAGAGCTTTCTGTTCCAGGGAAAACAAAAACAAACCAACAAAAAATCAGAAAAATCACGTGACTGACTGTAAATAAATGTGGACATAAACTGAGCAAAAAGCAGAAAAGAAGAGGAGATCAG
>NW_007578562.1:273977-302332 GCF_000690725.1 Stegastes partitus | reverse complement strand
TATTGAATGGCTGTTAAAAGCATATGTCACATAGTAGTGCTGCACGATTTGATGAAAATGTGCGATTGCGATTATTGTGGACTATATTGCGATTTGCGATTGCGATTACGATATTATAAATGAATGGTGTCATGAGTCTGCTTGCTTGAATATTAAGGACAACACAGAGAATTACAATCATTTTGTATATTTTTCAACTGAAAACATAAACATGACACAAAAAAAATACAAAACCTGAACTTTACAGTATTGTATTTTTTCCCCAAATAACTTATATCAAAAAATAAAAGTTTGAAAATAAAGGTATTTTTGCAAATTTGTAAACTCAAACTCACTTCTGCAAAATTCAAACAGAGACAAATGCCTATTTCTTAACATAAAGGCATTCCTTCAAAGTGCAAAGGTTGTGTTACTTTACATTATAACTTGAAGGCCTGTGGAGGCCTTTCTCTTAACATGTAGTACAACAACAATAAAATAATACAAAATACTCATTAAATAAGACATTTTGAATCTTCAAAAAATGACATTAAAGAGGAGTGTAACAAAAATCAGTGGTTAAATTTCAAAATGGGCTATAATTTGTATCCCATTACAACTTTCTCTAAAAGTAAAAAAGTCAATCAAACCAAAAGCAATAAAAATGTCACCACTGTACATTTGTTCTTAAATGAGCATGTTTTTCTTCCACTTTGTAAAAGGGTACAACTACCACCACTTCAGAGGTTCTTTGATAAAAAAACCAACATATCCACCTTTTCTGGTTTCAGACAGGAGCGATGGGCTGATACAACATTACCGCTCGCACTGAAAGCTCTCTCTGACGCAGAGCTTGTTGCTTGTATGCAGAGATATTTCTGAGCTAGTTTGGACAGCAAAGGGAAATTTATTTTGTGATGCTTCCACCATTTCAGTGGATCTTCTTCAGGAACTACAGCAGGCATGTAAGTGTATGTGGTGAGTTCAGTAGTCACTGCATCCCTACACTGTACCAAAAAGGTAGTTGGCGTTGATGTTGTTGATGGCATGCATGTGCTGTTCTGGAAGAAACTGGCTAAAGTTTTCTTCTTAGCTTTAGCTGCAGGTGGTGAATTGTCCAAATCTGGACTATCCTCCATCACCATGGTGCGCTGAGGTTCAGGCTGCTGCTGGTGAATTTCCACCACCTAGAAGAACAAGAAGAAGATTTTTTTAATTTATATAGCACACTTTAGAATAGCTGCATAAGAACCATATCATGTCAGCAAAAGAGAAAATTGTTACTTATCACCTCAGAGACCACTCGTTCCTTTATGGTCCTCGTCTCCTCTGTGCTCATGTATTTTGCTTTGAACCTTGGATCAAGGAATGTTGTAATGTTCAGCAGGGCCTGTGTAACTTCATATTTTTCATTGAGGTATCTTAGGATTTTAGCTTTCAGTGACTTGGTAAGGTCGGTGTCCTCTTCGTCTTCGGCCAGTACAGAGGTGTTCAGAATATGGAGAATGGGTTTCAGGTATGATATGCTTACATACTGCTCAGCTGACAATGCATCCGTGAAGTCCTGCAGAGGGCTGAGAGCCCTGTTCATGGATTCCAGGACATCCAGGTCTTGCCATGAGGGCAGCAGCTGTCGTGCTTTGCGGTCAGTAGACAGAACCTTGGTCAAGGCACGTTGTTGTTCCAGGATTCTTGATATCATCTTCTGTGTAGACCCCCATCGTGTTTGGCAGTCTGTCACCATGGCATGTTCTGGGAGGTTGAGCTCCCTCTGTGCCTCCCTTAAAGCTTCTCTTTTCTTCCAGCTATGGGAAAAGTGGCCCACAAGCTTCCTGCATGTTCCAATAGCCTTGTGGGTTCGATGAGCTTCACTTTTTACAGCATTTTCTATGAAAGAGAAGAGTGAAAGACACCAATGAACCTCTCCTTTCGCCTCATGTGTGTGTGTGTGGCTGGACTTAAGCTAGTATGTGTGCGTGTGTGTAAGTGAGAGACGTGTTTATGATTTTTTTTCCTTGTAGCATTTTTTCATGATTTTTGTCAAAATTGAAATCTAAAATAGTCTGATTTTCAATGAGTGCATGGATCATTTTACATTTACACTACAGAAGTTCTACATAAAGTGCTGTGCTATGTAGGGCTGATGCAGTCTCAATTTGATCATATAAGGCGAGTTAACAAGATACAGATAATTAAAATGAACAAATAAACAAAGAAAGAGCAAACAGTAGATAAGTAAAGGAGTGTAGAAAATAATAATTAACTTACCAATAGCCAGATGGAGTCTATGGCCAAAACAGTGGAATCTTTGCCACTCATTAAGCTCCACAGCCTTTATGACGTTGCTAGCGTTGTCTGTAGTTATGATAACCTGACGTTCCTCACACAGCCCCCACGCTGCCAAAGCCTCTTTCAGACCCGAAGCGATATTCTCTCCCGTGTGGTCCTGGGGAAAATATGATGTTTGCAGGCACCGGCTTCTTAGCTCGAAGTCATCATCAATAAAGTGGACGGTCAAGCTAAGATATGGTTCCATGGTCCTGCTTGACCACAAGTCCGTTGTTGTCGAATAAAACTTGACTGTGGCCATTTCCATTTGAACCTCACTCCGCCGTTTATTGTAGAGCTCGGGGATGGCGGTCTGGGAGAAAAAGTTCCGCGAGGGTAGCCGATATCTCCTGTCCAGCGTGTGGATCATTTTTTGAAATCCCTCCTTGTTAACTGTATAAATCGGCACCATGTCTCGTGCCAAATAGTGTGTTATGGAGTCAGTAATTTCCCTGTGTCTTTTTGAGGTACTTTCGTATGGTGTGACACCTGCAAATGTATCCGTAATTGTTCGTTGTTGTGGTCGTTTCAGGCGTTTTTCAGTTGCATCTTTCACCTTACTTTGTTGGGCTTTCATTAGCATGCATTCTTGGTGTTTTTCTTTGTGGTGTTTCAGGTGTTGATACAAATTGGTGGTATTGCCGCGGGACGTAGTGACTTTACCTTTGCATGTTTTACACACCACATCTTGCTGTTCAGTGTCTTCGTACCTGAATCCGAAGTATCGCCATATAATTGAATTAGCATTTTTTTTTGCTACCAACTGTGCTTCTTCCTCCTCAGCGTCCATGTTGGCTGCTCTGCTCTGCTCTGCTGAAAGCCGGGTAGTCACGTGACTATACCTGCAGCTGCGCACAGTGTGGCTGTGGCGTCACCGTGCTCCACACCACACGGGAGATAGTCCCGTTCATTGTACTTCTGTATTTGTTTACAAAATCGCAAATCGCAGTCTTTTATGCGATTACATAATTGCACAGCATGACATCGCGATTACGATTGCGATTCGATTAATCGTGCAGCACTATCACATAGCTCCGTGAAAGATACGACTTCGGAACAATTTTCGCTTTTGTCAACAGAACCGCATGACTTCGCTACCGCAGATCTAAATGGATACAAAAGGGCGGAACACAGCAGCTCTGGAAACACCGGGTGGACATTGTAATTTGATTTTTAAACATTTTTCACTTAGTTCCCAGAGGTACATTGTGTTCTGGGTTGCAGCACTCAGCATCTCAAAGCCCTAGGGTACCGGGAAACCCATGAGAGGTAAGAGTCCAAATCTTCAGATCGCTGCCTAAAGCAGTGAAAGCTTGGTGGGAGCAGTCAAGGCACATTAAGCACATTTAGGGGTGGTCAAAATGATTGGAGAGGGCATTAAGCCACATTACCTCTCAAAATGACAGCGTTGCTTTCCAGCGGATCCATTTACACATATACCTTGGAGTGCATAGCCAATGAAGTATGGCGATTCTTGTGCAATCAATGACGAGAACAGCAACAAAGACATGAGGGAAGCCGAAGAAACAATGACATGTTTTTTACCGCTAGGTCTGGAGGCTGGGTTAAACGGAAGAGCACACATTCCCTGTGACAAAGAGATTGCCAAACCCTGCTGGCGAGTTTGTAAGGCATATTATCTTAAATAATAAAATAAAATCACCAAAAGTACACCATTTTTCAGAGCCAGGAACTCCAAAAAACAGTTTTCAGATTCTCGACAGCTGTGTCCTATTGGCAGAATGATCCACATCTAAGCTTAACATCACGATATTTCATCAAATTCACTTTCATTCTACATGTCTCAATGAAAAATTCACCAAGAAATTAAACATTTAGAGTAACCGGATTAACCATTGGTGACTCAGCTGTGACCAACAGTCCCATGATAAAAAAATAATCAGGGACTTCTTGGCTGAACTGAAGGGTGTTTCAGTTTTTGCTAAATAAATAATCAAAGAAATTTGGCTTTTGTTTTTTTCTTTTTTAAGATTTATGGCATTCCAACTGAATAGATTGTTGAGTTCTCTCTACTTGTTGTCATGGTTGTGCTGTTTCCATAAAGGTGTAGGACTTTATATTGAAGTTAAAAAACAAGCCCACGGTGATCAGAGGGTTACATGCGATTACTGTGCACTAAACCTTGGGTAATCATCTCCAGTACAAATATAATTTAGTGAATTTTTAATTTGCTATACTGAGTTTTTAACATTTTCTGGAGATCGTTTTTAGTCATAAAAGTGGCTTTCTTGCATTCATATGTGACGTTTTCCAACTGACTTGTACAAAGAATTGGTTTCTCCCTTGACTTTGTAAAGAACAAAAAGTCACAAAGGAACAAAAATATTCCCCTTCACAACTACTCAACAGTAGATGCTTCCTTTTGAGTGTGGTTACCAGTGAAAGCAGGCAGCCATTGCTGCTGCTGTCAATACTATCAGAATTGATCAAAATGATGTAATTTACGAGCTACATAAATCAATAACAACACTCAAACAATCCTCTTAACCTTTCCCAGCCAAATGCGCGACCACGGGTGGCGAGACATGTAAAAGTAGGTGATATTAATATTCACCTTTCAGCCTTATGAAACCTCCCGACAGCGACGTCCACCACACGAGCAGCTGTTTCTTCACTCCGCTTGCTGCGGCTTTATGAATCGATTTCAGATTTCATAATGGAATTTTAAATATTTATGATTCTGTGGCTGCAATGATCCAACTACGATTTTTTTTTGTGCATTGATAGCTCTGTGTAGTGGAAAACAGTGATTCCTTACTGGACGTATCAGTGAAAGTTGTAGCTGATGAGAGGATTAAGGAAGTCGGACAAAACCCAGATGGAGTCAAAGACATTAGAATGGAAAGTGCAGACTGACTGAGAGCAGCATCGGAAACTGGATTACTCGAAATCTATTTAGATTCTTTATTCAACAGAAAATGTTCCCATCACAGCCATTGACAGACAGGAACTGTGATATGGCTCCGTTTATTATTTACAACTGGCCTACAGTACCTACTCCAATTTCCACTTAGTTCAAGAGAAATTCAATTTACAAGTAATACCAGAACAACGGCATTCAATCTATGGAGGGATATATTTCTTTAAGTGTAAAATTGATTGAAAAATTGAAAGAAATCAAAATGAGACAAAGTTATTTTGCAGATGAGGAGAAAAACACTTCCATAGCACTGTGACAAACGTTTCCACACCTACTGGCATTGTGGCGCCGTTATCAGGACCGGCTGACCTCGAGGGGGAAGCGATGGCGAGTGAAAGCGAGACGGGGCACGGGACAATCACGGCTGGGCCATCATCATTTGTCTCTACCTCCTTTTCTATCCTCTTTCACCAGTTGACACGGCAAATGGCATAGCCAGCCTGTGTCACTCAAAAAGCCATTTCTGTCCTCCCAGACCCTGCCAGTGGTGACAGAATGCGTGAACGAGGGAGAGGAAAAAGGGGAGGAAAAGAACCGGCACAGGCATTTTTCAGCGTGGCTTTTTGTCAATTTCTGTGTGCTCGTCAAAAAAACGAGAGGCTGGGCCTGTTGCAAGGCTGGTTGGAGAGTCGTACGGCAGAGGTTCAGGTTGGAGTGTGAGAAGAGTGGTGGAGACGAACTGCTGAAGAGGTGCTCCATGTTGCTATAAACTAGTAGCACGGTAAAGAGTTGACATAACTGGCTGGAGGCTGCCAGGAGAGCGATAGAAGGAAGACATCTGCGCTCTATCTCCCCATCTACTTATGCATTTAATTCCTAAAGGGATGATGTAAAGGAAGAGATCCAGTTTTAAGTGGAAAATGATATACAAGCCAGTTGCATGGCAACTATGAAGGACACAGAGATCATATTACAGCCAGCTAAAATGAATCTTTCATGCCAACAGGTAGTCAGAGATCACATAATAAATGGTCTGACCCCATACAGCGGCATACAAGATAAAAACCTCTTGAGACAAATCACTGTATAATCATTCCTCAGTTTTGGCAATCCAATTCAACCTGGTCGCACATTCAATCACATAAATGGCAAGTGACGATCAACAAATGAGATAGGGGCTCGAGGAGGTGGCGCGTGATTGTGTGTGCGACAGATAGGAGAGAGGGGAGCTGATTGAATCACGCCTATTTAGGAGCCATGCAGTTCGTCTGTTGCCGGACTGCAAATGATGATTTATTGGCAAATATGATTCGTCTTTGGTTTTCTTTTTTCTTTTTTTTTTTCCCGCTGCGCTTTTTTGACCAGTCTGACTGCCCACGGTAGTTTATCCAAACAGTGTGTTTCAAATAGATGAGATTACAGCCATCGTTGCGAGTGTGCTTAGTTGGCACGCCCACCATTACGGAAGTGATACCACAAAACACAGCTCTATTACAATGAAAGGTTAGGTAGGCGGGTGTTATCATCTCTTGCTTGTAAATGTCCTCGTCTCGGCCAAGTGCATTTAGCAATGAATATGTGGCGCATCGTAAGAGAGGCACAGATATTTGGACAATATTGCACTAGTAAATGGGGTACCGACCTTTTAAGTTGAGGGTCCTTTTTTATTCCCCTTTTTTGGCTTGAGCTTTAACTGCATTTCAGGCTTGGAGATGCTGATGCTGTGATTACTTACAGCATATATACTTATTACTAAACCCTGTCCTTAAGCAGCCCTGCCTCCAAAAATTGTATTCCTATAACACTAAACTGATATCTTGTTTGTGTTTTAAGGGAACCGAACGTTTCTAATTGACATGTCCTTGCAATTTATTTTATTGATTAACTGTCATTCCTTTTTTAGCTTTATTAGATGGGGCTGTTCTCATCATCCAGAAATGAAGGAGAAGCATCATCATCAGGTGCTAGTTTTGGTGCCTAAAATTAGCCAAACAGTGACTGGAAGCTAAATATAGCTTAAGAATAATGGTCCAATACTGGACGGGAACCCCAACCGCCTACATGAAAGCTGACCCAACATGAAACTTTCCTACTCCCACACTGTTTTAAAAGACGTTTCTTTTAAAACGTAAATGCAGTTCAGTTGCATAAGAACCTAATTTGAAGCGGACAAGGCTGCCAGAACATACCACACAAGCGTCACAAGACAGCACGTGTACATTTATTCAACTTTTTAAAACAACTATGTCACCGGAAGGACAACTTTGATTCACATTGTTATTAAAGTAAGCCTTCCACCCACGACAAAGATTTAAGTTTCACACCAGTTGGTTAGCATTTTTCACTGTGACTTTGTTCAATTCATCCCTTTCTTTGTTTTTTTTTCTTCTCCTGGAAGGAAAGGAAGAAGAAAAAAAAAAATCTCAGTGTCGAAAACAAGGGCCTCTAACACCTCCATAATGAGGAGACAAGGGAGTGAAATCGGGCTAACGTTTGTGGAATAAGATCGAGCGCAACGGCAAGTAGAAAAAGCTTAAGACGGGAGGAAGGAGACTGAGGAAACTCGTCACAAATGACAAAAAAGCGTCGAAGGCGCGACGCATTTTTTTTTTGTTGTTGTTCCTCCTCCTCGCTCTGCCTCGCAAGACAGCGGAAACACGGATGCTGCTAATCAGGGCTACCTTCAAGATGGCACACTCTGACGAGATAATGAGCACAGAGATGGAAGACGCGGGAGAGGCAATGAAAGAAAAAGTTTATCGTTTATCACGCAGCAGGGTGGAGGTGGTTTGACCTGAAATACATATCAAGGTACAATTTAAAGTTCAGATGGTAACGATCTAATTTTTTGACATCTTAGCTTAAATTATTTAAATGTGTTCCTTCCACAGATGTTTTTTTTCCTCAGCATAAGGAGAGCGATGAGTCAGCCGTGAATCAGGCAGCGATTTCAGTGTTGCATTTATTTATTTTTTTTTTTTTTTTACTGCATCTCTAGGGCTAAGGCTTGTGTCAGAGCCCGCAATACCCTCTTAACCATTCCTTTAACTTGTGGACAACCCATGCCGGATTGTGAAGCGTGTGCACAAAAGGCCACGGCTCATTCACAGCTCAATAGAAAATAATACAAGTACAGCAAGCAGGAAGCCTGAGTCATTCACGAGGTTATATGAACAAAAGGGCATTAAAACATATCCTAAAGCTAAGTGAAGCCACAAGACAATACTGGTGAGGATTTCTTACAAGGAACGCTGTTATCATCTTGTGCAGTATAAATTTAGGTGAAAATATTTCTTAGGTTAATGTGTACCGTCACTATGGATACACAGGATCTATCCCATCAGCTGGGAACTGGGGTTTTTTATCTGATCACGCTGAGTGTCCATTTGAGTAACACAATACATTACAGGATAATGCAATGACAAAGCCGGTGTTGGGAAGACTGTCAAGCACTTGTACACATGAAAGCACGCGCAAATGCCTGAACACTAAGACGTATGTGTAAATAAAAATGAGCGCACGTGGATGTATCGAATAAAATCTCTGTAACACACAGACGCAGCAGAATGCGATATGATCGTGCGCTTGATACATTTGGCTTTGAATGCACTGTTTGGCGCAGAAGTGCTTTTACCACCACCAGGTGTGCAACATGACAATTGTTCTTCCAAATGGGATGGATAACACTTGATTCAAAACAGACAGCAGCACAGACACTTCAAATTCAATTTCAACAACGCGGCCCACAGGCGAAAGCAGACACCTACCGCTCCACTGTATCGCGGAGTTGCAAGCTGCAACAATCTGGCGGCCAGGCTCAACGCTCGTGCTGCCCAGATTTACTGCTTGAATACCCACCTTTTAAGAAGTAAAACCCTATGCCCATAGGCTGTTAGTCTCATGGTATTTCCACTGAAACGAGTAAGTGGAGGGCTCAATTGTTTCCTTAAAAGAAAAGTTCAAGCCGGTGTGTCTCAGTGGCTTCATCAATCCTCCCTCATTTATCGCTGTGTACAGCCGAGCAACAAACAAACGGACGGCAGGAAAAATGATGGGCAACAAAACAAAAAGCAAATGGCAGCGCTTAAAGACGAGCGTCTAAATTGTTGAGACGAAAATTCTTAAAAGGCATGTGAAAGCGCTCAGTTTGGCGAGCTGACTTCCCACACGTGAGTTTTACGGTGAATGAAGAGCAGCGCAAAACATCAAATACCTGCATCTAACCAGAGCTCTGACACGGGATCGCCGCATGTGCTCCCTCATGGGCAGTGAACACAGCGAAAGCACCGCGGCGAAGCGGAAATGATGTCTTTCATAATAACAATCTAGTTGTCGTCATCTGTGAAATGTCCTAATTTGACTGGTTAAGAGCTTCATGACGGTTGGTTGTTTTGTTGCTCAGAGGCTCCATTAAATCATAACGACTACAGAAAGCCGTTACAGAAGGTAGAAACTTACTTGGCCCAACACCAGAAGTAATACTGTTTATCTGCAGCAATTACAATCAGTACGGTTTTTATGTTTGCCAAAAGAAACTCTATGGCAATCTGGGTTTGGTTCTCTCCTTTGCCGTTACTGCACAGTCACTTTGAAATCAACAAAACTGCAAATGAGCCACTGAAACACAGCAATAGGTTTCAAGTCCAAAACATAATTTTTAGCAGGATGTCAAACAACGAGAGGCAGGAAAATGAAATCAATGTCTGCCTTGGGAAATTACCACTGTTCATCCATGTGTCAAGCCGGTCCTGTGTGTGCTATGGGTGGTGGTGGTGGTGGTGGTGGGGGAGGGATAACTGGGCCACACACCAATAAACACAACTAGGGTGCTAGTGACCTAGACTGATGCTATCAGTCAGAGAACTGACAGAGCATAGAGAGAGGGAAAGAGCACCAGCAGGCAGTGGCCTGTGTACAACACGGATCTATAAAATATCTACCAGCAAATGACGACACAATCACACGGAACAAAGGCACGATATAATGTTGATAGATGGGATGCGCTGTTGCTGCTAAATATAAACATGACGGCTCTGATTGTGTTGTGAAAAAGTCATGGCATTTCACTGCTTAAAAAGTTAAAGAGCCTTGTGGATGAGAAGGCGCGTCACACTTGATTCAGCCCTGCATCCCAGATATCATGTAAAGTTCAAATTTTACATTGAATTATAAAACCACAGACACGAAGGTTGAACACATGTGACTGCGTGGAGGTGTTTTCTCCGGATGCAGGGCTAAGATTAATCCAATGGTCGACCCTTTACTGGCACGCTTGTTTTTTCACAAGAACAGTAGCTATTAAAAATCCTCCTATCCCGTAAACTGTTTATTTTTTTTTTTATCATAAAATCGTATTTGCCAGTAAACACACACAAGCAGGTCAGCGCACCACTGGGAACGCGGGGTATTAAAACTGCAGTCGATCGACTCTTTTTTAGCGTTCAGCTCAGCAAAAGTGGGCGAAAAGTGCTAGCGCCCGAGCAAATCACGCCTGTTCCATGCTGTGCGGATGTGCCAGTAAACATTGCGTCGTCGTCATCAGATTCCAAGCTGTGCGAGCTGGCCACACATGCATCGCCACGCATGCACGTCATGTCAGCCGGATGTCTGCTGTCTACCAGTCACTAATTTCCTTCCCTAACCCTGCTCAGGGCGAGCCAGCCACACCGGTTTTAATCCCCCAAAGCTATGCAGAAGTGCTAACATGCGAGAAGGGATTAAAGGCAAAATAAGGCTGTATGTGCATGTGTCTCAAATGTGCCTGCATTGGCAAGATTTCATACAACGGCTAGATGTAGAAGAAAATCGCTTTCATGTAGCAGGCTCTGGGAATTCGGTCAGGTTTTGTTCCTTTATTCCTCTCCCTGTGTTTCCAAGTTGTTTGTATTTTTCATTTCAGATCACTTCCCTCGCTTGATACTCAACCGTTATTGAAGAATTGCAGACATAGATTAACAATTCTAATGCCTTTTAAAACAAAAAAAAACTGCCAGAACTACACCTGTCATCCCTGACGCCACTCGTTCCTCTCATGTGGTCATTTATACAAACACGTGTTGACGTGCGTAGCGCTACTTTGGAGAACTCAATCGACATCCTACCCTCAGATCCCCTCAGCGACTGGAAGCGGACCGTGTGGGAGGACCTGTTCTGATAGAATGGGCTGTTGTGTTATTGACTTCAATTTAGAAAGTGCTGCCTGCTGCTTTTTCCCTCCTCCTTTCATAGCCGAGGCCCTGCTGGTCCCGAGCCGCAGCCTTACACTCCGGGGGAAATCCCTGATTGCACTGCTACAGAAACACATTTAAGCAAGGTCGAAGGGCCTCGAGCATGGACAGGGTGGGGTGTGTGGGGGGTTGGGGGGGGTCCTTTTTCCGTCTTTCTTTGCTTTTTCTCACATTACTTCCGTCCTCTCCGCTTTCCATGGTCATTTAGCAATAATGTGGACAACCACTCAGGTGTCTGTTCCTCAACCTTCAGCCTTCCCTCTCCTGCATTGTCTCCCACCTGCTTCGGTGAACACCTGCTGAAGGATTGTATTGTTGGAGGCAGCATGTTCATTGACACCAAACATTTGACGCTGTGCTGGTTGCACTCATAGATTAGACACACTTAGCTTGGCTTCTCAAATCCCCAGAACGGGAAAAAAATGAAATGGAGGCGAGAAACAGAGGATGTTAGACAGAAAAAATAACTGGCTGGCAGGTGAGTAGTCACATTAGAGAACAAAACACATCTTCCATACACACGCACACTCAAACTTCCTCCTATTTCCTGCATATATACGAGTGAAATGTTTATGTCACAGCAATGATCAGGGGCCTCCTTAAATCCGCCCAGCAGTTGAAAACCGTGATTTCTTTTAAAAATCTGTTGCATCACACACGAGGCGAAACTTCTGATATTCTCCCAGAAAATAATTGAAAATAATGGCACATCACACACTACAGGATATTATGAAGATTATTGTTCCAGAGGGAGCAGACAGGGAGCGGTACGCCAGCTCATGTGATCTCAAGGGTGCAGCAGGTGTAATCAAAATAGAGACTTGGGTGCATCAACTTGCTGTCACGCTAATAATACTTTGCAGTGATTAAAAAAAGCAAACTGAAACAGAAGGCTAGATAGGTCTGGGTGAGAAAATGGTAACCGTATATATGATTAAAATTGTAATAAAAAATAAAATCATGAGTTGACAAATTAAAAATGTGAACAGTAGAATATCTGTAGTATGTAAAGTCAACATTTTCTTTTAGTTTTTGCCAATACTGGTAACACCTGTGGGCAACGGGAAAATATTGAACATGTTGATTCAACTTTTGTTTCTTCTTTCTTTCGTTTTTATCTATTTATTGTCTTTTCGAGGTGCTGAAACTCCTCCAGCTTTAAGTACACTCAACTGTGTGTGATTTTTGTTATTAATCTCACATTGGGGATCAGATAGTTCACTGGAACACAGATGAAGTAAAAAGGTATGCAATCCAAACTGGAAGCTTATTAGAAGAACACTCTGTTCATTCCCCACCTCTCATCTGCTTTCCAACATTGAAAAGTCACTGGAAAGCAGTTTTTTAATATTGTGTGGTGTCTGTACCGAGATATCCGGAACAAGGCAAATTACACAGCATGATAGATTTAAAAAAAAAAAAAAAAAAAAAAGGCTTACAAACAGAAACACAGAACTGGAAAACTGGAAATAAATTTATTGGCATGCACAAACAAAACCTCTTTCTTTTGGATAGTGCTGCCATAATCCGGGCGTGGCCAGGTGGATCTGACAGAAATGAAAAGCTTTATTTTCCTTTTTCTTCCATCTTTCTGGGTCTGTGCTGTGACAGTCCTCAGAATGGCTAATCCCTCCCGTACATGAAGCTTGATGGAGATTCTGGGATTAGCAGTTTTCAAAGACAGAACACGGTAAAGAAGGTGATCGGAGAGGTGAATATTTTAAGGTCAGCGGCATCAAAGCTGGAGAGGTGAGAAAAGTGACCACTTTTGAGAATTACAAAAGATCTGAGGGGAACTTAAGCCAATTTATCACCCGGGAGATGGCATTAAGGTCATCTACAAGTAGGGAGTTTATATCAATATCTGGAGAGATCAGGGAGGCTACAAGAGAGACTCGCCACTTAATTAATCCTGAATAGAAATCTATGGGAGAATTGCGTAGCACCAAAGATGGCGGTTGTATGACACATGTCCAGTCCCTCACACAAAACAGCCAACTGTCTACGCTGTAACAACTGAACTGAGGTATATCCATGCAATCATGGTGTTGCAGTCCCTCAAGGATGGCGTCGTAGTAGAAGTGTACCTTTTAACATGTTTAAACTGTATTTTGGGTAAAGTCAGCAAACTTTTAAAACAGTTCTGACCAGTTTGAATGATGATTTTATAAATGCAGGTTTTATGTTCTGTTGACCAACCGAAGTTGCAATAAAGACTCTCTCCCCGTTCATTTAGATAGGGACCTGGTCTTGTTATCCCAAAATAATTCTGCTGAGTGGCGAGACTTGTCTACAAGGACTTTAGGGATATATGTACCTTTATAGGTAAACTTAGAGCTTTTGGCATTGCGCCATGTTTGGTCCAGTTACCTCTAGCAGCCGACTTTTCAGACAAGACAAAGCTTTGGCTCAAATGCACAATTAATCACAGCTACAAGTCACGTTTTATCCTACAAAAACTATTTGGTGGACAGAGACAAGTAGAAAAGCACAACATGGGAGCACATACTGCCGCAGAGTAGCATCTTCCTAGTTTGGGATTCTGTTGTGGCCCGTCCAAGGACAAGGATGCGAATAGAAGAGGGGGAGAGGCCGATCTGAATGAAGACGGCATCTTTGCTCCCAAGGAGCTAGAAGTCGAGAAGATTTAGCGGCTCTCTCTGCGGTGAATTACTATGTTTTTACCTTCACATTTCTCAGAGAAAGAGACATCAATTTCCTACACCTGGCAGTTGGCAAGGCAACATTGTGATGAACGCACATACAGGGATGCTCCGTGAATCCTAATGGGGCCAGCTGACCAATGACATGGCCGGGGCAAGACATGGAGAGCATTAGCATATGGTGAGAAAAATGGGAGAAAGAAAAGGGCATTATATTGAATGCTTAAAAGTCCATAAGTGGTAATTAGGACTACTGTATAGAAGTGTTTTTGAATATCACTTGAATAAAAAAACTCCATTTCTAACCAGTGTGGCAGTAATTGTAAAATAAAAAGAGAGCGCTTCACATTTCATGAAGCTCAACACTCCTATTTCCAAATGTGCATGAGGCATCTCCTCCTATCTAGCTATCTTGGCTCATGCAGATTGGGTTAACAGCACTAACCTAACAATATCTTTCTTCTGCTTCCAGCTAACACAGCGCTATGGCTAATCCCCGCTCTGGCAGCCAGTATGAACACAGCTCACCATAATGAAGCCCATTAGTCTGGAGACAATGGCTGCTAGCGAAGCTCAAACGCTGAATAACACAGGATGAGAGAAAAAAAGAGAAGGAGGGGGGAAAAAAAGAAGCAAAAACGCTCTTTTTTTTTTTTTTTACTGTGTGCCTTCAGTTGCCATGACCTGATATTGCCCTCGTCTAAGAGCACACAGTCTGTCACACACGCATACACAACATAACCTGAATGAGCAAACACAATTAACTCGAGACGGGCCTGCAAATACTAGACCAGAAGAACATTGTAGGATGTAGCAATTTAAAGTAGGGGAGTGAGGGCAAGAAGGCAGCAGACGGCAGAGAAAGGAAGACAGACAGAAAGAAACAACAGGGAGAGGAAAAGAAAAAGAGGGGAGAAAAAGAAGCAGCATAAACCAGAAGTGTAAGAAAAAATGCAGAAAGACCAAGAGGGAAAGGGAAAGAAAGAAGGGGACAAGTTGAGAGGATGGGAGACGGAGAGGAAAAACACACACATAACAAATGTATGACACAATGACTGAAAGATTAATGACGTAGCAAACAGTCGGTTAACCCTCTGAACCCCAAAATCTGCTGACGGCTTTGACAGGCATGTTATCTTTCAAGAAAAATCACCAAAACTACACCATTTATCAGAGCCGGTAGGTGTAAAAACAGAAAGAATCATCATATTTTTTTTTCCAGTGGTCCTGAGACACATCATGTGTGCTCATCATTAATCATTTGTACTTTCTAGAATCTGAAAAGAAAGTGCTGCCGTTATCTACCGAGGTGTAACCAACAGTCACATGGCAAAAATTCAGGGATTTCACAACAATAGCGACGTAGAGAGTCGACTTTGATGACATCTGTAGGCACTTGGAAACATGTTGCAAATGTTGATTCCAGCTTTTTTCAATTTTTGGAAAAAAATTCATCAAAGAAATTAAGCTTTTTAGTTTTTTTTTAAGATTTAGGGTATTTAGGATAACTTTGTCATACTGCACATACTACATTTTTGCAAAGATGAGTCCGCAGTGCGCAAAATAGTGACAGCAGCAACGCCCACAGTTCGGGGCGTGAATTAAACCAACCTCCTTAACTGCATTGCATTAAAATGTAACACAATGTCCGATGTAGGATATTGCTGAAAGTTCCCTGTATTAGCATCGAGTAGAGGCCACGCAAGGTCAGCAGCAGCAAACTAGCGAGACGGCGCAGGTATCGTGATGAAACACAACAACTCATCCAACCTGGCCAGATGGAAGCCACTAATATACCCTATTGCCTATTATAATCTCTTGATACGCTGGCATATGATTGGTGTGTGTATCTGTGTGTGTGTGTACGTGTGATGAGATAAAAATGATAAACAGAAAAAAAAATCCCTACCAAGCAGTTTAAGCCTTTACTGGGACACCGATAGCAGTGTGTGTGAGTGTGCAGTGTGTGTGTGTGTGCGCTACACATAATCTCTAGCTGAATTAATTCCTGGAAATTGAAATGAAAATGGGAAAAGGAACTGTCTAGTAGCGGGTCCTTTACCTCAAGGTCAGCATCATAGAGTTTGGGGGTGTCTGTGGGAGTTGGTGTGTGTACACATGTTTTGAGCACACGACTGTGGCCTTGAAAAATTGGTCTGAGATAACATTGTGCCAGGGTGGGCACTGGTATGAAATAGACCACTGGGACATTACTGGATACTTAGAGGACATGCTCGCTCACACACACACACACACACACACACACACACATAGATAAATGCATAAAATTTGTAATAGCTCTCAAAGCACGAGACAAGCCCAAAAATAGTGTGCCTCTTGTCTCCTTGAGAAAATTTCTCTCTCTGTGTCTCTAACACACACACATACAGAAAACCATATGTGGATCACCAAGGGGCCCGTACCGCAAATCCTTGATCCTGGCAATAGCAGAGGCAATGACATTATCATTAGATCTATCATTCCACTGTACATTTCTCTAATCTGATTGCCATTGCTGCTATACCATACTGCAGGTCATTCATCCAAATGGAACCACTGACACGCGCACACACACACATGCTAATAGACACAGGCTGCTGACCTACATGTGACTGGCCGCAGCCCAGATTTGCCAGCACTCACCCCAGGGGATGGGTTCTGAACTGATTGCATATACCCCTCGAATATGCAGGCGGACAGGCCAATGTGAAAGTAGGTCGTGCAGCACCCCCAAACTACACCCAGTGCCCTCCTGGCCTGGCGCGAGGGTCAGCTTCGTAGAGCCTTGGGTGAGACAGCGAGGGTAAGGGGTCGCACAGCAGGCGAACGTGGCTGGCATGGCAGCATGAAGGTCCCACATATCTGACAGCTCGTCAAGCAGTCATCAGTCAGCGAGTCCTGAAGGTAAGGCCTGACGACACTCTTCTTGTCAACATAGTTTATGTTAAACTGTGAACATATGGGACTACTGTTTGACTTGGGTGTTGGCTGCTATCCACCATGGGTACACCAGCATAACCTAAACTGTAAAAGGCACTCCAAGTTACACTTTAAGCAAGGTTTGCAATGTCAGCATCAGCTTGAACTAACGTTTTATAATTTACTTTAAATTCCAGTACACTGAAGCTACTCGCTCGAAGAATCCTTTTTCTGATTCACCTCTTTCCAAACACATACACACCAACACGCACTCTCAACCTTTGTGTGATCATAGAGTTTGGCTGACTATCAAGCCATCTTGGCCATTCCAGACCAGGATCAAACTATAACGCAAAGGGCTGACCACCTTTACTCAGCGGAGCATCACGGAGGTTGGCGGGCCATGACCCAGGCTCCATCAGTAGTGAGAAAGCAGAGTGTCCACCGAAAGACAAAAATAGAGTGAGAATAGAAAAGACAGCAAAGAGAGAAATGGATGGGATGAGGGCCAAGAGGAGAGAGCTGCCCTTGCAGCACTGGTCATGTTACAGGTCAGTGGATGATTTTGGTTAGATAGTAGTCTCGGATGTGCTGTGCTGGGTGGGTGAAACTCAACCCAAACCCATTCTGGGTCACTTGCTCATCAAATGGTGGCACATAGCACCTACAGAACGGTGCACAGGTACCATCTGACACACACAGAGTGCTGCGAGTATGCACAGTGCACTGAATCTGATTTCTGTCTGCAATAACATACAGATAATGGTAATACGAGTCTTTGTGGACCGCTGTTGCTTTGAGAAGCGCATTTGCCACACATCCCGCATGTGTTTTACAACTGCTTTTTGCATAAATGTATGTGCATAATCTCATGTTATCATTTGCTTAGAGAATGCGCCGAAGAAGCTGCAGCACACCTTTGATATCACTCTCCACGTGTCTGCGACGCTGTGGAATCCCTGTGGAAAGGAAAGGGAAGGAAAATAGCCTTTCTTTCATAACACGAAAATCTCCCCTATACTCCTGTGGCTGCCACCTCACTGTTACATGTGCTTCATTGAAGCCCGTTCGTATTCAACTGCAGTGAAGTCAAGGAGAAAGTCTGCGTGTGTGTATGTGTGTGTATAATATAGGAGTTGGCTCTATACTCCTGTGCCAGTGGGAATAACGTACTGCGCTACAGGCAGTGTGACCTTTTCTAGCTGGTATGCTTTCTCTCCTCCCTCTCTTTGTCTCTCTCTTTCACACGCTTACTCTCGAGGTTCGACACAAACACACACACACACACACACACACACACCTAGCAGCACTGTCAGAGCTAGCTTTACCAACCATCAATTACCCACGCCACTACCTAGTTTAATGGACACGAGGCTTGTACAAATCATTTGAGATAGAGGGGTGATGGGACAGTAGGGTGCGTTTGTTTTGCCTCCTCTCCTGCGGCAGGAAGGTAAAGCATGTCTTGTTTTCTCCCATTTTCCTTCTTTAACATGACCTTTATGGTTGTGTGCGTCCTGGAGCGACAGTTTGTGCTCAATTTGAGGGTTAAGGCCTGCCTGTTTAGAGAGCTCTAACTACGTTCAAAGGCATACAGGATGGAAAAGGGATGGAGAGCCTCGATTTCATATAGCATCTAAAGAAATTGTTTTTTGTTTTTTACTTTAAAGTGAGTCACTTCCTAAATCCTATTCCCATCACAGTTTGAGCCAAAGTATGTGTCCAATATATGGAATGAACAAAGCAACCAAGTTCTTGTAATCTAAACTTTTAATCCCATCACACTGAAGCGGGAGATGCAGATTAAACCACACGTCCTAATGCAACAACCTGCGAAACACAACTGACGACACAATTCGCCGACGAAAACAAGTGCACACGCGAGATTGCGCAACCGCGTACATGAAGTCGTAGCCGGCCAGAGATGAAGCCGAGTGACACAGTGACGGACAAAGAGTGAGCAGAGGAGGAAAGACAGTGAGGAGGGTGAGGGTGGAGTGGGTGCGGGGAGTTAATGCACATAACACTGCATCAAACCAAAGCACTGCTCCGAGCAGGATGCGTCAGCAGTCCATTCATGTTCCTCTATTTTCCACGAAAGGACAAAGCAAAAAGAGTGAGGGAGATAAAGAGAGAGGGGGAGCAGGGAAAGGAAAGAGAGAGGGCATCACGAAAGAGAGGAAGCCGGCGAGTGAGAGGAACTGTGTTCCATCTGCCTGCCTTTGCCACCACAGCAATGCTGGAGAGCTTTGCCAGACTCGTTGGAATGGTTGGATTATTGCTGGGCACGAAGGGGTTAAAATCTGGTTGCTGTGGGGATGCCACTGTCCATCTCTGCCTTTTGCCTGGACAGCCTGTATATTCCCCTAAGCCACAAAAAGCCCCAGAAAGCCACAGAACAAGAGACTATGAGCATTAAAAAAAAGAGAGCCGAGGACAGCAGGAGCAAACTAGTTTTTGAAGAGGTAGATCTCTAAAAAGGTCTGAGTGCTTTGAGCTCACCCAACTACCTCAGGACACTGCAGAGAGCGGGAGGGAGGCAGGGAGAGAGCGAGAGAGAGAGAGAGAGCGAGAGAGAGGGTGTGAGAGAGAAAGAGGGTGTGAGAGAGAAAGAGAGAGAGAGAGAGAGAGAGAAGAGCAAGAGAGCGGGAGAGAGAGAGAGAGAGACGGCGCACGCTCTCTCTTTTGCTGCTACAACGGATCCTTTCCACATCGACGCTACTGTTAACGTCACGCCTGTAAGCCGCGTTTGCCCAGCGCTTGCCTTCGCTGCCTTGCTCCTCTCCCCAGTTGGACGCTGCATTAGCGAGGGGGTGCTGATCACCACAAGAAGAGGAGGGGAAGAAAAAAAAAAAAGAACTGGAAACAAGAAGAAAAAAGAAACAAGCCGGAGAGAGGACGGAGAAACTGTGCACCACCCCTCCTCCCTCTAACCCACCTCGATCAACCCAGCTACAATACCCCCACTCCTCCCAGCACCCCCTTCCATCCCCCACCCCACTCCCCCTCTGAAGAAATTGACGGATTATTGGGAAGTGCACGGGAGGCAGGCTGCAGCTGCTGCTGTGTGTGCTCGCTACTGCTGCTGTGTGCTTCGCAGGGATGGTGTGTGTGCGTTTGCAATTGCTGCTGTCGCCGCCGCGGCTGCCGAGGCTGGAGCGTGTGGCTAGTTAAGAGGAGGAAGAAGCTAATGAAGGCAGTGTGTGTCGCCTAGCCTTTTCAACCCCTGCCAAGCGCTCCTGGAGGAAAGAAAGAAAATTAAGAAAAATCAAGTGGACACGACGCCACATTGAGAGAGAGAGCAAGGAGAAGAGTGCAAGAGAGGGAGAAGGGCTGTCAGACTGACCAACCGACCAACTGATTGACTACTAAAAAGTGAACAGAGGAATACAGAGAGGAGGGGGTCTGTTTTTCTTTTTTTTTCACGGCTTGTCAACCTTCTCTCCTAACCACTGCAAACAAAAGGCAAAGAACATTGGAAAGGACTGTGGAATTTTCATTCAATCTTCTCCAATCCCACCCCCACCTACCTCGCTCCTTTTTTTCTTTTCTGCCTTGGGTTTTGGTGCACAAAAAATTGTGCATGAGTGTTTCTGTGGTCGCCCGTACTATGGAGACCTGGGTAAGGTGTCTAGCAGGGGGATCAACTGTCGGATTCCAAGGACAAGCAAGAGAAGAGGAGCCGACAGCAAGAAGCGAGCAAGGGAGCACTGCTGCTTTGGGAGCCTGACTGGATTCATATCTACGGTCGTTTCTTTTTCTTTCTTTTTTTTTTTTCTTTTTTTAAATCAGCACGGGAAGGGAGAAAAAAACACTCACAAAGGGCCTTCGAACCTTTCTCTTTGGATGTATGGATTTACAAAAGGGCTCATCTTGGTTAAGCTCTTTGGCATTGATACCTGTTCTGACAGGGCAAGTAAAAAAAGGTTTTCTTTGCTGCTCTTGGATATAAATACATCTGATGCGAATACCACAGCTCTTTCTGATTGCAAAAAGGAGGGAAGCTATATATCTCAGTTCAAGGACCTGTAATAATAACTTGAGGTAGGTGTCTAGTGTTTCAACCCCTCTTTGCATCAATTTGTAACACCCTATCCTCCCCTCTGTCTTGTAATACGATTTTTGGTTGCTTAATTTATCATCATGTCCTTTTCATACACATGTTTCAGAAAAGCCAGCCCTCTCCACCCTCCCCTCTCCTTCTGCCCCTGAGCACAGTTCATGGAAGTAAAAGCACTACTTAACTGAGGATAGGTCAAGTCCTCTTGCGCCTTAGCAAGCACCCAAACCTGTGCTCTCCCCTTGTCCTGCAGTTTCCTAAACCTCTTTACCCTGGTCCCCTTAACACTACTACCAACCAACCAGCCACTTTCCTTGTCCCCAAACCCCTCAAACACCAGCCCCAAACATCCCCATCCTCCCCCCCAGATGATGCTGAATTATGAACGTGCCACATCATGAGTCTCCTGGGGCGGGTAGCTGTGCATCGTGCCAGGAAAGCCGCCCTGCTCTGTGTAGTCTTTCTGATGGCGCGAGCGTGGAGCAGCGCCTCCCTGGCCTTGGCGGGGGCGGCGGTGTCTCAAGGACCCCAGGGCTGTCCACCGCAGTGTTCCTGCAGTAATCAGCAGGGGAAAGTGGTGTGCACCCGACGTGGCCTCACCCGTGTGCCCCCTGGGATTCCTGCCAACACGCGACACCTCAATCTAATGGAAAACGCCATTGAGGCGGTGCAGGCTGACTCCTTCCGCCATCTGCACCACCTTGAGGTGCTCCAGCTTGGGCGAAATGCCATACGGCAGATTGAGGTGGGCGCGTTTAATGGACTTACCAGCCTCAACACATTGGAGCTGTTTGACAACAGGTTGACGGTGGTTCCCAGTGGGGCCTTTGAGTACCTGTCTAAACTAAGAGAACTGTGGCTGAGGAACAACCCCATTGAGAGTATTCCTTCCTATGCCTTCAACCGGGTGCCCTCACTTATGCGACTGGACCTGGGAGAGTTAAGAAAACTGGAGTACATCTCAGAAGGGGCTTTTGAGGGCCTACAAAACCTCAAGTACCTCAACCTGGGAATGTGCAACATAAGGGGTGATATGCCAAACCTGAGTCCCCTCAAGGGCCTGGAGGAGCTGGAGATTTCTGAAAATCACTTCCCAGAGATAAAGCCAGGCTCCTTCAAAGGTCTACGTGCTCTAAAAAAGCTATGGGTAATGAACTCACAAATAACGGTGATAGAGCGCAATGCTTTCGACGACCTAACTTCATTGGTGGAGCTCAATCTTGCCCACAACAATCTGAGCGCTGTGCCACATGATCTGTTCTCCCCGCTCAGGTATCTGGTGGAGCTCCACCTTCACCATAACCCGTGGAACTGTGGCTGTGAGGCTGTATGGTTAGCACGCTGGCTAAGGGAGTACATCCCTACAAACTCAACTTGCTGTGGACGTTGTCATTCACCTGCCACCATGAGAGGTCGACAGCTGGTTGAGGTGGACCGAGGTGAGGGTGCTGCAATCCAGTGTTCGGCACCATTCATTGCTGATGCACCAAGGGACTTAAACATCTCAGCAGGGCGGGTGGCTGACCTTCGCTGCCGCACAGCCCCTATGTCTTCAGTGCGCTGGCTTCTACCCAATGGGACTATCCTGACACATGCCTCTGGTCACCCGAGAATATCAGTCCTCAATGATGGTACCCTTAATTTCTCCAATGTCTTGGCAGCAGACACAGGCACTTACACCTGCATGGTGTCCAATGCAGCTGGGAACTCCAATGCTTCGGCCTACCTCAACGTGAGTGCAGCTGAGCTTAACACATCCAACTTGAGTTACTTTACCACAGTGACTGTGGAGGTCTTGGGGCCAACCACTGAGATGCCCAAACCTAAAACTACCACGACCACAGCTGCTGCTGCAGGTGCTGGGGTTGCTGGAGGAGGAGGAGGAGGCGGAGGAGGAGGAGGGGGAGGAGGAGGAGTAGGCCTAGGGACAACAACTACAACTGCCTCTCCATCCGTCTTTCAGCCAGTCTTCATCTCCACACCAACTGTGCTGCTGCAAAACACTGACAGTCCACCAGGAGCAGCTAAGCCATCTGTGTTGCCAGGAGTCCAAGGTGCCACTGGAAAGCCAGGCAAGTCTGGTCCTAGCCTGGATGAAGTGATGAAGACCACTAAAATCATAATAGGTTGTTTTGTGGCAGTGACACTGCTGGCTGCTGTCATGCTCATCGCCTTCTACAAATTGAGAAAGCGCCACCAGCAGAGGAGCACAGTGGCAGCTGCCCGCACTGTAGAAATCATTCAGGTGGATGAGGAGGACCTTCCACCACCAGCGTCTGCAGCCCAAGAGTCCGCTCTTACATTGCCTGAAATCCGGGACCATAACAGCATACACAAACTGGACTTTATCAGCCACAAGACTGACTACAGCTTTCACAAACCCAAGGCCGAATACAAACCACAGCCTGACTTTACCCTACACAAGCCGAAGGCTGAGTATACCACATATAAGCCAAATATGGACTTCAGCAGCCACAAACCCATGCCAGACTACAACACTCACAAATCTACACCAGATTTTAGCCTTCACAGACCAAAGCCTGACTGCAGCCCATTTCGACAGGACTACAGTACTCACAAACCTAAAGCAGAATACAGCCCATTTAAACCAGACTTTGGCACTCACCCGAAAACTAAATCAGACTACAGCCCCTTCAAACCAGATTACAGCACTCATCCTCGGCAGAAAACTGACTTCAGCCCATTCAAACGAGACTATAGCACCCAGCCAAAACCGAAACATGACTACAGCCCATTGAAATCGGACTACAACATACAATATAAACCTAAAGCTGAATACAGTCCATTCAAGCCTGATTATGGCACTCACCCAAGACCGAAACCTGACTACAGTCCATTTAAGCCCGACTACAGCACTCAGCCTAAACCCAAACCAGACTACAGTTCCCAGAGATCTAAAACAGACATTACCTACAAACCCAAGGACCATTACACTCCACATAAGACTGCAACTGATTACAGCGCCTTCAAGACCGACTTCAGCCCCCACAAAGTGGATTACAGCGCCTTCAAGTCTGACTTTAGTCCACACACTCAGAGACCTAAACTTGATTACAGTCCACATAAAATGGACTACAGCCCCCATAAGGTGGACTACAGCACTCTAAAGCCCAAATACAACACCTACAAACCAACTGGCCATGGGGCTAAATGGACAGACAACAATGTTGGGAACTCTTTGCCTCGAACCTTGCCCAGCACCATCACAGCAATGGCTGAGCCCTTTGTCATAAAAACTCACACCAAGGAGAAGGTACAGGAGACTCAGATTTAAAAAGGCCCCCCAAAAGGCTCTCACTCTTTTCCCTAGGCCCTTAGCTCCCACCCACCCCAGTTCCACTCCCCTCTTCGTCCTTTCCTCATTAAAATCATGCAATAGAATGCACAACGAAAAAAGGACAGGAACTACTTTTTTGTACAGAGTGCAAACTTTAAAAGACTGATGATTTCTTGTTGTACATGCTTATAAATAAATATATATATGGACAAACTGAAACTACCATGGGTTGGTGATAGAGAAACATATATTAAAAAGAAATTGAAACTATTTTCTAACTTGTAACTTCTATTTAAAACAATGAGTTGTTTAAGATGCTGTCTTGACTTTGACAAATGAGGGTAGTCTTGTTTTAAAAAGGGGCATTCTGTGTGATTTTTACACCGTGCTACAGAGAATGCAGTGATAAGAAAAAATATTTATACAGAGAAGACTTTCTTTAACAAAAACTGAAAAAAGGTCAGTGTCGATCTTTACAGGTTTATCTTGTAAAAGCACCAAGAATTTGTACTGTGCCAAATGTTATAAATGCAATAAAAAGGATTTTTGGAAGAAAAAAGGAAATATTAGAGAGAGATGTTTTTTTCCCCTTCTCTTCTTCTCCTGGCGTATACTGTAACGATCAGCCAAATGCTTTAGACACTGCAGTAAGACGCTGCAGCTATACTTTAACCCTAAGTGTGCTGAATGACTCAGGCAGAATGAATCACGGTGCAGAAGTGGATGGGGCTTTTTTTTTTCTTTTTTTTGGATATCTCTCTTCGCCTCCTATTATATTCTTTACATGTAACAGAGGAGTTTGCTCAGTTTTCATTTGATACCACCAGATTGTCATGGTGCTTCATCAATGTGTGGCTGATCAAAGGCACAAATTTAATCCAAGTACTTCAAATGCCTTAAGATGTTGAAAAAAAAAAAATGAAGCCTTGGTAAATCTACAGAAAAGTTTAGCAGTGTTATTATAATCATCTAATGTTACTTTTGAGATGCTCATTATATAAGGCTTTTCAAGGATGCAAGCTGACTGTGTTACCGAACTCATTTTCTACATTACAAACTGGTATTGTTAATCACGTATCTAATGAGTGGAAAAGGTGATAAATCCAGGTGAAATATCGGTTGGGTGTTTACATTGTCTTGCACTTTGCCAAAAAATATAGATCCTCATTTCACTTTTCATTACATTTCCAGCTGTTGGGCCTTCATCAATCAGTATGAGGGCTTTCTATGGTGACAAATGCATTCAGGTCTTGCTATTAACAGTGCATTCTTCATTTTCGACAATATCACCCCTCTCAATCATAATATGGCCTCACAGCTCTGACTAACAAAGAAAGATAACACACAAAAGTGGTTACCTCACCTATAGTGTTACACAGGTGAGCCGGGTTGTTTCTGGACAATACAGTATGCAAGACTGAAGACCAACCAGTGCTGTTGCAATCATTTCTTCTGTAACTGCTTCTCTTCTTTTTTTTCTATAATATGGAGGCAGTGATTCAAGCTCAATTTATTTAAATGATAAAAGGAAAGAAAGGTGTTGTGAATTACCCTGGGAGCACATTTCAGTAAAGAATGGAATAACATGCTTCAAGTGGGCAACATGTGGGTGAGAACTGACAAAGAGAATACTACAAAAGAACTCATGGGAGTGACTGAAAGCTGCGTCGACCATAATCATCACAACCAGCGCAGATACTCCTTTCTCATTAGCCATGATATAGCCACCAACTATACAGCTAATCAAAAAAAAGAAAACCACAATACTTAGGCTGAGACGCGAGACATCATCAGATCCACAGTCACAGGCGTGTGCAGGCGAACAAAGCTTCTGCCTGGCAGTGGAGTTGACGAGACCAGTTTACATAACCAGTTAGAAGTGCAGCAAATAAAGAGCTGGTTAGGGAGAGTACCTGAGACGGCCACAAGAGAAATATCCAAATTTGCCTCTCCAGCAGTGTAACATTTGGACATATGAGGGAGACGAACTAGGGGGGTAAAGGTTGACATGGTGCATTACAAAAGGAGTGTAGCAGTTAGCTGAGGAATCGTGATGTGCTCAACCTGCTGTAGGGGCCGACAGAAGATGACAGTGACGTATTTGTAAGGGTGAAAGTCCGGCTCTGAGGAAATTACAAAAAGAGGGAGAAGTGAGATAGAATAAGAAATGGAAGTTAAAGGACTGCTGAAGAGAGAGAGTGAGCCTACTGTGCCAGTGCTTTGTCTTTTTTTTTTTTGTATTCTGCTTTGGAGGATGTCTTGTGCTTGGAAACATCAAATTTTGTACAGCAAGACAAGATTTGTTGTAAAGATATTGCTTAAATGTCTTCTGTGCACTACATCTGGGATAGATATGTACTGACCCCAATGAGGGGAGACTTAGAAAAGAAAAAAGGACAGCATAAAACGTCCTATGTGAAAAAAAATCTTTAGAGGCAGCACCAAGGACATCTAAGGTGTAAAGGGCCAAACAAACATAGAACAAAGTAAAACGCTTTATTCTACCTACACACAACAGCAAAAGAATATTTATGGCTACATGTAGGTGGGGTTGTTTATCAAGTTTGTCATTATTGGGGGGTGAGGGGTGGGATGATTTTTTCTACCCTTGAACAAGTGGGGTAAAAATAACCGACTGCAGTGTACCCAGGGCTGTCAAAGCTGGCCACTTAGGTAAAAAAATAAATAAAAATCAGACGCGATCAAATCAACTGGAGCTCTCACCAGGCTCCTTATTCAAATTTATTTATTGCAAAATCTGTTTATGACATGCATTTTTAATATTGAGCATTTTCTACAGGTGCAAGAACGAGCTTCATACATCAGCCTGTATACGTGTGTTTCTTGTGTCAGCCATGATTTTTGTTGTCTACGTCAGAAAAGGACAGAAAGAATGAGAACTCCATAGTGCAGAAATAAAATGTGAGCATCAGGAAAAAAAAAAAAAAAGATGATTAATCTAAACTTCATAGCTGACATGACTATTTCATACTGTACTGGTCATTTGTCATTGCTCTGACTCATATCTCATGCAGCATGCCTGTATCTCCCACTTCTGTTTGTGTAATGTCTCATAACATGGCTATGCAAAGCTGGACAGCAGGATTGTCTCCAACATGATACATGTGAAGGAAATGTCCCCATAAGTTAGAACGAGCAGTATGTTGTTCCGAAATAGATAATGTCAACCGGTCAGATGGATTGTGACTAACTGTATGAACGGATGCAAAGCGCCATATCAGGCATCAGTCTGTCCACCGTCAGTTTGGCGGTGCTACATTTCACTTCATATGCTTCAGTGATATAGCAGTATGCTACACCATAATGTTCAGCATTCGAGTATGTTGTGCTATGTGTTCACATATTAAGCTGCACTGTGCTTTGCGAGGCTCTGTCATACTATTTGGTCAGAAACTGCGACAGGGTCATCAATCAGCCAATCAGCTAGCCAGCCACTGAAGGGCCCGTCTCCATGGGAAACACTTCTCTCCATCCCTTCCTCCTCCACATCATGTTTTTTTTTTTTTCTTTTTTTCTTTTTCTGTCTGTGTGCTTCATTAGCAATCATGAAGCCATTTGAAAGAGGAAGCAAGGCAAGATGAACCTATTTAACCACAGCTCACAGAGCCTGGGGAGGGGAGGAAAGGGATGGGAGATTGGAGTTAGAGGACGAAAGAAGATAAAGTGGTATAGAAATTGAGATATTGGAAAGAAAAAATTTAAGTGGGGCGGAAAGCATGACAGATTACTAGAAAGAAGTTATTAGGGAGCAAGCATAAGCGAGAAATTTGGTCCAAACAGAAAAGCAGTCCGGGTTAGAAAAGGGAGCAGATGTAGGAGGCAAAGAGCAATGAGGAAAAGAAAAAACAAACAGGGCATACAATGAGAAATGAGGCAGAGCTGAATATAGTGGCTGATGATATAAGTGTTTCTGGGAGACTAAAAGAAATAGATGTGAAAACAACATGAGAGGTGAAGGGGGGGGGGGGGGTAATTAGGG
>NW_007578562.1:252671-273643 GCF_000690725.1 Stegastes partitus | reverse complement strand
GGAGGAGGAGGGGGGGCGCATATATAGCGGAGTGCAGCAGATAAGAAGTGCTGATACGAGAAACGGACTGGACCACTGGGGGTACTTGAGTAAGGGAGACTGGCGAATGTAACAGCAGAGAGGATGGGAGGATCAAAAGGTTAGTGCAAACAGAAGTGTAGGGACGGTAACCATGTGCATGCTTTCAGGCACACACCAGCAGCAAAAGAAAAAAACAAACATTAAACTTGCTCTCCAATTCGAAAATGAGAACCGAGTTCATTTTTTAACTTAAAGGCGTTTTGCAGGACATTTTGAAACCCAATTATTTTGATGCAATCTCTTAATTACACTTTTCCCGCTCTTGTTAATTACTATGCACTGCAGCCCAGAAGATGGCTATAATAAAATGTTATTCCATTTAAATGACCTCAACCAATATTCATTATACTCAACAGCAGCAGCCATTTATCAACCGAATCCTCTATTACGATGTTCACTTTTGAAACACTTTTCTACTTACGACAAAGTGGCAATATGTTAAATTGCTCTGATCTGTGTCTTTAAAAAAATGTGTTGCTTTTTTCCCCTTCTTTTTTTTTCTGAAAATTGTGCATGCATAATGCTTAATCCTGGAACTTTGTTTTATCAACTGATTACTCATAATTAACGGCTGATTACAGGAGCTGCCGAAATATCCTAATCCCCCAGTTTAGGCGAGAGATGTGTGCTGCACAAGTGCGCGGGCCAGGGTTTCTGTGTGAACACTAGCCACTGTGCTAGTGGAGCAGAGAGGAGGCTATTCTGAGCAGGCCTGTGAGCGTGCTGCCTTGTGATTCAACATGAGTCAGGGCCAAAGAGTTGTTTGGTCCTGATGTCAAATAGAGGAACTGTACAGGGGCCAGAGTCAAAGGTGGAGACAAGACGAGGATGGATGCATGGAACGAGGCCATGCGATGTAACTACATAGTTGGTTTAAGAAGACAGGGAATATTAACTCCCCCCTGCCTTTAATGTTTAACAGAATGACTAAATAAACAGCTACACTGAGGATATGTCCTATAAACACTGTATTGTACGTATTAATGTGCAATCAGTTTAATATCAAGAAACATGTGAGGTTTCAGAGCGTGTTGTTGACGAGCAGGAGGAATAGGTAAAGACAAGCTGATGTTTGCTGAAGCAATCCCACTTTGACAGTGTGAAAATTGATGCAAATAGCCATATTCAGTGACCAGCTGGTGGTATGATTTGTTGTTACTGAGGTCAACGGAGGCAGAAGAAAAAAAAATTTCCTCACAGTATACTCCTGGCAATGAGCCCAGTGCCGTTGAGGCTGTAGTATTGAATAGGCGCATGCCAACAGATATATATACTGTGGTCAAATTCGCACAAGATTCTACTGCTAAAAACTGAGACTGGTTGGCAGGTGGGCTGTGTGAGCTATTTTTGCCATGTGGAGAACCGCTCAAGTGTGTTACTCCCTGTGAGACAGAGTTTATTGCCCTTTTGGTGGGTGAAAAACATCCCTGTGTTTTCTTAGCAGCCACAGACGATGAAGCCTCACTTTTATGATCCCGTCCGATAGTTGAGGCCGAGGTGTGTTTGTGTGCGCGTGTGCGCAGTAAATCACGTCCGCTGAAAGCAGCAAACGGGAGACTGAGACGTATGTGAGGTGGGGGTACGTGCGGGGTTTTTTTTTGTGCACGTACAAACACACACAAAAAAAAAGCACACACAAGGTGCACAGAAGAAAAAGATGAAGCCACTGACCATTAATTTCACTGCTTTTTGTGGAGATTTACGTCCTGGAGAGAAATCATGATCACAGGCGCAGCATCACCAAGGATACTGTGCTCAGGATCAGCCCTCGCTCACCCACTCACAAACATGGACACAGAGAAACACACAAACAAGGCAGAGGATCCGAAGCCACACAGTTCAGATGCCTTAAATATCATATTTTCTAGACTGCACCAGCATGTCTCTTAATGATCTCCTAGGTTACAACGGGGTGCAATTTGACGACTGTTTTGATCACTGAGAAGCATAACTCAAAGATATCATGTTTGTGTGCCCTCATGTTGTACATCTCCCAGCCTCTGGTACAAACTGCTGACAGGTTTTGTTATACGCAATTATAAATATTAAAAAGGAATGCATTGACAGGGTCAGGACAATGAAGACATCCTTTGACAACATTGCTGCTTCAATTTTCTACTCAAAGATTTTTTTTCCCCCCCATCCTTCAGCTACAGAAGCAACAGCACACGTGCACTGCCGCACGCGCACTATGCAGAGGTGACTGGAATGACCTGTAATTTCCTCAGCCATTCAGGCATTTAGATTCGTGTTCCCCGCGTACAGACCGAATTACTGAAGGCGCACTGATGTGATTTTCCAGACCATTTTTGTAGTTTCCATGGCACTCCGGCATGTTCCCATGCAAATGCGGAGTCCATGAAAGACTAGAACAAGTAAATACACAATGTGCCGAAGAGAAAATCTTTGCTTTTATGCTGCATGTACAAACTAAAAAGAAAAACGGGATAAAAGAAGCCTTTCTCGCAAAATCAGGAGGCTGACGATTCATGCAACAAGCGGGGCAAATTTGGGGGTTACAGAGGGGGGGATTTTCATCTTTTTGAGGAGAATGACAATGAGTGTATCTGGGCGTAGACATTTTGGTGATTGTGGAGAGGTGGAAGCGGGGTTATAAAATGGCCTCCTGCGTTGGTGAAGACAGAAGAAAGGAGTCAGTGAGGAAAACGGACAAGGGGCAGAAAATGAACTCAAGTGGAGAGCGAGAGCACCGCATTATGTATGATACCCTGAATTAGTACGTCAGAGGACAGCGGTGCCATACGAAAAAAAAAAAAGACACAAAGAGAAAGGAGTGGGCAGGAAAGAGGAAGTGAAAAAGAGGGAGGCAAAGGGCAAGGATAAGGAACTAAGAGCCATACAGATGGGAAAGAAAGAGGAGCGCTGAAAACGTGATTGCAGTAGATAAGAAGCTTCTATCTGACACTGTAAGAAGAGCTCAGCAGTCATTCTGTAGTAACTGTAGGAGCACGAATTTACACTGGTGTGGACTCCAAGATGACAAGCAGCGTGCTAATGTCAAAGACTCGCTGAGAAAACGTGCACTGCTGAGCACAGAATGGCAAAATGAAAGCAATGTCAAGATGAAAGCTGTGTAGAGCATCCACGGCTTGAAACGCTGTTTTCATGTGGTGGCAAAATTATTCAGTCGCTGCAGCAAACTGCTGTGTGTGTTCAAATGTGTGTGTGCGGTCGGGTCAGCAGTGATCTTTAAAGATCAAACAAATCAATAGCCAATCTCTGTTTGTAGTGGATAACTCAAGCCTCACAGCATTGTAGGTAGTGAGATGTTTGGTTTTTTTTATCCCCTACTTGAATTTTTATCAGGGGACATTTTTAAAAAATTTGTCACGCTTTGTTAATGGCTAATCGAAGTGGAATAAAATGTAGATGGCACTTCGGTGTACTCCAAATAGAAAGCAAAAGGCAAAATAAGCTTAAAAAAAAAACGTTAATGAGATCCAGACACTGACCCCAGCCAAGTTTTAATGGATCCCAAATTCGTATTATCTGCAAAAACGTTCACTTAACCGTCCGCACCCCCAAAACCTGCCAGCAGATTTGGAAAAGCAGGTTACTTTTTAAAAGAAAAAAAGCCAAAATTACACCATTTATCAGAGCCACGGAGAGAATTGCCAAATATTCAACTTTCAATCCTGGAACTTATCGTGTGTGACTTTCTATTTCGTGGTGTAAAATACCCAAATCTAAGCTGAAGATTGTGATATTTCAAAATCGCTTTACTCTACATGTGCCTGTTAAAACATTTGCCAAAAAAAAAAAAGATCTATTCCACGACACATCCAAGAAGCAAGTTGTGACCAACAGTCATGTGACAAAAATTCAGAGAGTTTGTAGCTGAACTGGGTTGAACTGCAGGATGTGTTCACGCAAAGCAAATAGGAGTCAAGTGGAGAGACAAATTGAAAATGGAAGTAGTCCACAGTTTGTAGAAATTCAACTTTTCCTTTTTATACTTTATGGCATAATAACATTGACATTTTTTGAGTTTCCTCTCCTTCTTGCCACAGTTGTGCTGATTCCACAGAGGTGCACGACTTCATATTGCAGTGAAAAATAAGCCTAAAGTGAGTGAAAATATGACAGGAGCAAAATAACATCCAAGAAACTAAGGTTCAGAGGGCTAATAGGTTAGCTATTAGCCTTAAGTGGAAGAAAATGTAGCTGCAACTCCGGTGTACTCCAGACTCGAGAAGTGAGTTCAAAAACTGCTCATGAGGACGCGAGATCGAAACACTGACCTCGGCCAAGTTTTAATGGTTCCCAAATAAACATAACCTCCAAAGGCACTCGCTTAAAATGCATTCGTTACTTTTTGAGAAAAGAATGAGTTATCTGGCTGATCTAAGGCGACAGGGAAACAATAGGATTGCTTGTAAACAGTTACCTCATTCCTTTCCCCCGCCCCCATTTAAATCTAATTAGATTTCTGAAAAGAAGAGCACAAGTGCTGTGAAGTGGTCTGTGTCTGATGCGGGGGAAGGCAATGTGGTCCAACGTCCGGCGATTTCTGATTGTGTCTTAAGATGGGATTCAGGCCTCTGTAACAACTACAGATGTGTGATTGTCTATGTGAAAGTGCTTGTGTAGGAGTCGCTGTAGGAGTGAAACTGTGCCAGTCTAACTGTGCCACCCCCGCATAAAAACTCATCAAAGCATATGCTATCCTAGCAAACAGACAGAAAAGGGCATTTAAATCCCGTTTCTGTTTATTAATGCCAAACCAGACAACACTCAAACTGCAAGTTTGTGACATTTTCTAAGACCGCGCTGGGGGCAGGCTCGAAATTAAATCAACGGATGAAGGAAAGGAAAAAATGTAAATATGAAGATGTAATTAATTAAACGGAAGGAAACTCTTAAACCTGGCAAATCCAAACATCAAGAAAGCATAATAACTGGATTGATTTAATTTTCGGAAACACAATAAAGTGAATCTTCGGAGTGAGGAGAGCTCTTACTGACGTGAAGAGACAGTCAAGTCTGCAGCGCTGCTTTGTCAGCACTGCAGATACCTTGAACAATAATTGTTTTCAGGGCTGTGTGAAGCATTTAAAAAAAAATACCCAAAAACTTTCCAACAACAGGTGAATCAGAGGCTCTGTGGAGCCCCAAGCTGAGCACGACCTCATCAGCCTGGCTGATATAAGAGCACCTGCCCAACGGGGGGAGCCAATAATTAGTCAGCCAGTTATACTGCTCTTCTCCCCTCATCGCTCTCTTGTCACTCGGTCCGGCTGATTAAACAGAACCAGACGAATCAAAGACGTATACGCTGGATCGTGTTTGTCCATCAGCTAGAGTTTTGTTGTTGTCGACGCAGTGGAAATGAAAGTCATGAGTTAGAGCTTCAAACGCACAAATCAGTGGAAAACATGCGATATGAGAAGCAGACGGCCTATAGAAGGACTCCTGCGATGGGAATTCAATGCAATGAGAAGCAGAAGAGCTCATTAGAAGAATAGCCAGAGCGAGTAGAGGGAACCGATCAAACAAAAGAATAAAAAAGAAAGGGGGCAAGATAGAAAGGTTAGGGTCTGTGATTGGGTAGAGGAGAAATAGAGGCGGCTCAGGGTAGAGGAGACTTGGCAAGCCTTCACCCTCCCACTCTGCTGGCAGCACAGGCACAAACTGTTTGCTCACAGCAGTACATGCATCTATTAGTATTGTTCCAGGAGATAATAACTGACTGTGTGTGGATGTGTGTGTTCGAGTGTCAGTCCTCAGCCAAAAAAGCGGCAAACGAGTCGCGATGAGGTGGCAGACGAACAATATGGAGCGGCAATGGAAAATGTATGTGGAAGCGAGCGTTTGTCTGTCTGCGGGTGTGTCAGACTCCAGTGCTAAATGTCAGCGCTATAGAAATACCATAGGCCATGGTGCTAACAAGAGCACAGCTCCTGACAACTTTCAATAGCATTCTTAGCAGCTGAGGACAGGCTATCAAATTGTTACGTAGCTGTTCAGTGCTAACAAAACCATCCTGGCTAGACCGGTGAGCTGTTTTATTGTCCTTACAATAGCAACTACCTTCTTTGTTTACCCTCTGAACACTTCTGGCAAGTTTAAAAGGAATGTTTTATTGTGTGACTTTGTTTTGTTTTTTAAAAATGCCACAATTACATCATTTACCAGAGCTAGAAAGTGTAAAACAGCACAACCATGAAGTCATCTGTCTGAACTAGGCTGAACTGCAGGCTGTGCAGGCTTTACAACATATAAATAGGTGACAAGTATGTAAACTAATTAAAAATATAAGTGGTAAAATATCTATATACTTTACAGGTTCGTATACATGTTGATGCTAGGTTTTCCCATTTTCAAAAAGAAATAATAATCAAAAAACAAACTTTTAAAAAATATTTAGAGCAATATAACTTATGAGTTTTATCCACTTTCAGCCATGGTTGTAGTTTTTCTGTAAAGACTGCAGTGAAAAATAAATCCACAGCAAAAACTGGGGTTAAGTTTTGGACATAAACCACTTTCCTCGTGCTTAAGTTGTTCACAAACTGTGAGTGAATCCTATTGGAAAACACTGGCAATCGAAAGCTAGTGGGTCGAAGATAACCTGGAAGGTGTGGGTCTTCACCTCTCTGTTTCAATTATTCAACGTCTGACCACAGCATCTTTTCTCAAGGAACCGCACAACCATCAGCCACAACATTAAAACCACCTTAATATTGCCAGGGGCCATTGAGATGCAGAGGAACATGTTTGGTCTGCTGTAGAGGGGTGGTATGTGTCAAAGTAACATCCTCCTGAATGCCGGGACCCAAGCTTTCCCCGACAGAACAATGCATTTTGACGAGGTGATCAATACCGCACGCTTTGCCTGTCAGTGGTTTGAATGCAGCGGCTGATTGGTGTGTTTCCCCCCCCCCCTCTGGCATGAGGGAGGAAATCATATCAGTTTATGAGTATTCGGGCAGATGAGCAGACCAGACAGAAATAATTTACTGCAGACCTCGGAAGCATTGATCACCTCTCAGACGAGCAAAGCCGAACACACTAAAACAACAGCAAACACTCTCACTTTAAGAGAGATTCAAGCTGGCAACGAGTGCATTTTAAGAAAACTGCAGTGCCCCGGCCAGCCTTTCTTGGAACTTCCCCTGCATACACCCCTGCACATTCAGAGAGAGATTCAGCCAGCAAAGGGGTTTAAAGAAACTGTATTTCTATAGCTGGCCTCAATTGAAGCTATGCTCGTGCACACATGCACACAGCTTCCTGACTGTCGCCCACATCTGCCATTAGCTTTATCTGTCTGAATTCAAAGCTGAGAGCCCAATCCCCGTTTTTTTTTTTTTTTTTTTGAATAGATTTTGCATGGCTTGTTCTTCCCTTTATGCCCCCGACTGTCCTCTGGGAAACATAGGAAAAGTGCGAGAGGGAGGGGGGGGGAGGGAAGAGATGCCGATCGCTGACACAGCCACCGAGATAGCCCTCTCTCTTGTTGGTGAGGGATATAAAGAAATGGAACGAGAGAGGAGGAAGATGGAAGGGAGATGCTGAGATGGGGATAAGGGCGCAGGTGCTAGGACGGTTACGCTGGGGTAAGCTGGCGAAGGATTACTGCTTCAAATCTCTCCTCTTTTTGGCCTTTATTTGGCGCTTATTTATGCAGATCTTTGAAGTTAAATTCCTTCTCACGCCAGGTACACACACACACACACACACACAGATAAAGCAGCCTTGTGAAAGCAGAGGGAAAAGTCAAGAGGAGAAGGAAGAGGAGGGGGGGGAAGGAAGGAAAAAAAAAAAAAGGAACCGACAAGAGGAGATGGGAGGTCTAGGGAGGTGTGCCCTCTACGCAGCAGGGGCCAGGCGCTGACCACTCAATAAGCCGGTGAGTGAGAGCAGACTGGCGTGGAACACATATGGAGGATGTAGGGAAGAGAACAAGTGAAGATGCTTTGTGTAGCTCTTAATGGAAACGCACAGGAAAAAAGAAAAAAAAACAGTAGAGAGTGGGAGAAAAGACGCAGAGACTTTCAAAGAAGACTGCTGGTGTGTGTTTGCATGTACCAGCACTGACTTTACGCGTTTCAACCGTACAGCCAAGACAACACTGATGTGCGGCAACTGCTGTGTTGTCAAGGGAACTATTAGCCCCGAGAAGCTGGCGTCTGCTCCGCGCTCGCCTGTAAACACACACGCATAAATCCTCTTGCATGGATTTTAGCGATTACAAAGAAAATGACATGTCTTCATAACCCCAACGTATAGATTGCGCGTTGTAAGAGGCTATAAGTAGCTGCAGTCGACGCGGGCTGAAAAAAGCAGTGTAAACAACATCAATACGTCGCTGTATTGCCTCTGATATATTTGATGTATGTACTGTAGAAACACAGAGATGAATGCGTATTGGTTTGTCAAAACTGTCAATATGTTGCGCTGTTGTGACATAGTCCTCAACAGAATGGGGTCCCTTTAAGCATCAATAAAGCGTCTTGGAGCCGTTTCCTGGTTCACAACATTCTACATAGTGTGTACTACCAGAGCCGTATATCTGGAGCAAGCTTCTGTAGCAGCAAATGTCAACAAGAAGCAGAAGCAGCTTAAGAATTCTCCAAATCAAGGGCAGAATTTATTTGTCGATGATAAATGCGAACAGACTGTTAATTTTTTTTTTTTTTTTGCCTCCGATGCCAATCACACGCCATTTTTGTTACAGTGTCAAACAGTGTTCATGTTTAGATAACAAACACCTAGCGGCCAGCAGCTCAGAAGGCAACACAGCAGGAGGAATTTGGGTGTTTGTGTGTGTTGTGTTGTGTGCGTGCATCAAACTGTGTGAAACAGTATTTTCTTTGTGGGTCAAGCTCTAAAGGGGCACAAGGAAAAGGAGTTTACAGAAAGTAACATGCACACAGAACTGGCTGAGGGGGGGGTGCAAGTTCAGGGGGGATGAAAAACGACCATGACGGGGAGGGAAGAAAGGGGAGTGGGAAAATGCTGATGTTAATTTAGCGAGGAGTGTAAAATGCCACTGAAAAATGACAGCGAAAGAAGAAATAAGCAAGTAGGGGCGGATGACTTTAATTTGGCATGTAATCCGCTTTTCAGAGGAATCACACAGATCGCAGCGTTAAATAAATCAATAAAAGCACTGTCCAAACTTTGCTATAAGTGTGATTGGTTGTGACACAATTAGGCCGACACTGATATGGTACATTACGCATCTCGGAGGTGTAAACGGAAAGCAGCATGGCTGATGAAGAAAACTAAAGAGCGGACCAGCATTCTGATAGGAACAAATAAACAAAATAAATATCTGGGGATGTGTGAGTTTGGCCCCTAGTCCTGAATTGAAGTGACAGGCTTTGTATCCAGGCAACTATATGCACAAGCGATCACGTGATCACGAGTTCAACTAAACCTGTGGGAAGAACTGATTGTGATTCTGTCCCTAAAGATCAAGGGCATACGTTCTTTTGACGAGACCGCCCACCGCATAGAAGCAAAGAAAGTGAAGCTGCTTCATGAGACGGAACAAAAGATGAAGTAGAATCAGCTGATTAGAAGAAAAAGGATTAAGAAGACAACTCGTCAAAGCTCAGCCATTCTCAAACTTGACTTAAAAGATGCCTATAGCCTGACTCTTCAAATATCCCCTTAAGAACCACTTCCTGTCTCTATGGTAAAACATGACCATGTTGCAAGTGTTGTTTTATCATGAAAGTACATATTTGTGTAGCCTCTCTGTGAGGGATAAAAAGCTCTAACAGGACTAAAATTAGCCCAACATTCTGCCAACTCCTATACTGAGCCATTGTGTATGGCTTTGTTCAATTCTGTAGTCAATATTGCACAGCAGTTCCCTATTCTGATTCCTACATATTAACTCTTACATTTCTTTATTGATCATCACTTTTCCTTTATTTCATCTGTAACTATTACAGACTGCGTAAACAGGTGGAATAAAATGAGAAAGTGAAACAAGCTGCTCGAGAAATCGCTCTTTAGAGGGACGACAGACGAACGGAGAGGAGATTCTTAAATGAGAGCCGAAAAGAAGAAAAGAAGTCAAATAATAAGACGAGTAATGACGTGCGTGTTGACACAGCCGATGGCTATCTGGCTCTCTGCCTTCAGTATTCTCAGCCAGACCAAAATTCAATATGTAGTTTGGCTATTATCCTTTTAAGTGAGAGGGGCCGGAGTATAACTGGAGAAAGGGCAAACAAAGAGGCAAACAAAGGCACGACAAAGACAACAGAACGCCTTTTCTCCTTTACCTGCTGCTTCAATACCTTATGAAACATATTCAGTCTTTTGGCCCGGGGTTCAGTTATAATATAAGAAATGTGTCTATGAATATGAGCTCTCACACTATTGCCCCTTGTCCTCTACTCATTTTGCCTAACAGTGTGTTTTCTCCATAAAATCTAGAAGAAGAAAAAAAGCAGTTGAATGTAATGTAGTGTGAGTGGGGGAGTCTAAGAAGGGGAAAGCAAGAGAATGAAAAGTGAGACGAATATAAAAAGTGAGACAGTTACAGTGCATGAGGGCATTATACTGTTGCCCTCGCTGATGTGGAAGAGTACTGCAGTGCCCTTCATGTAGAGGAAAAGGCTTAAGAGGATTCGGTTGGTCCCCAAGTACAGTGTGTTCCATCGTCTTTGCACTGTTTGCAGGTTATGCTTATCAGGGTGGACGGTGAAGTTGCAATTCCATCACACACACACACTTTAAAACACAAGGTCGACCTCGTAAACGAGTTGTGGCGATAAAGCGTTGAGCAGGCTTCTCCCTTCCTCTCATCTCTCCATCTCCATTCAGGCCCATCTATCTCTCCGTCACTGCGATGGTGTGAATGTGTTTATGTGGGCCACTCTGTTCACCTTCAGGCTATAATTCACTACTTTCAAGGAACAAAGACGCCCAACAGTGAAACCGATCCGCGCAAACAGACTGAGCGGCACTTTACTAGCTGAATCCACTCCCTTCCCCTCTGTGACACCAGCTAGTTTAAAGCAATGTAGACAAGCTATTGTGAGGAAACTAGAGTTTATGGTCAGTACTCAATAGAAACAACTATTAACGGCGGAAGCTGCAAAATGCGAGGTTCAAGGTCAGGCTATAAATTACAGCTTAAAGTTTAGTTTAAACTAGCATGGTTTGAAAGTTGTCTTGCATTTAGTGTTGTATTAACACATCTGCCATTGACAGGAAAACACAATCTCAACTTGGGTAATAATTTGCATGCAAAGATGGATGACATCACCTCAACAGTGGTTTTGAAGCTCAGTATGGCAACGTCAGCCGTCGTTATTTTAGCAGGGCCTAAATCATGGCTAATCTAAAACAAAAAAGAGCCAAGAGGTGGAGCTACAAACATTTCTGGACCATGGACCGTCACTTAATATGGCCACATCCTTAGTTATGTACTACTTAAAGCCTTAATGCAATTTAAATGGATGAGTTCTACAAAAAAATATTAATAAATCATCCCCCATCTAGTTATCATGAGCTGTAGACACCAAAACTGTTTTTAGTAGAAGGCTGTAAACATTTCGTTTATTTCTGCTATAAAGTTGGTCGTTTTAACAGGAAGGTCTACGAGGATTGACTCATTTTTCAGGCTCGGAGGTTGTTATTTGATTACGACACACATGGCCTCGACCAAAGCCTTGAAACTGGACAGAAGGATACACGGATCATATAGAGTAAAAGGCGTATGTATAACCTTCAATATGAACTTTTTTTGAAAAAAAGTCTTTGAGCTCCACTCGGGTTTGCTGCAACGTCAGAATAAACGCACAAATTAGGACGCGTGGCACAGTTCAGGAGGATCAATTAACATACAAATATCTTGATTGGAGCTCAACTGATATTAGATTTTTGGGACTAACACAGGTTTTAGGATGTGAAAAATTCTGATGTTGATGTATCGGCTGATTATGTTCGAGTTATACTGAAAAGGAAAATGAGTATTGTTTATTAACTTTCCACTGCCTGCTCAGCTGTGACACTCTGCTACATGTGCTGCAGACAGGATTGAAAGTGTAGTAAACAGTGGAGTCAGAGCTGCTCTATACGATGACTCACTACATTACGCTGAGCATCGTTTTCTGCATTATGATCTGCAGTGTTTTTATATCAGTGAATATTCTGATACCAGTATATCTGTGATACGCCAATATCAGCAAATACTATCAACCGACTGATATGTCGTGGGGCTTTAATCCTTACCTGCACCTGAGGGTATATTTTACGGTTGTTACTCAACTGAAATTATTAAAAGCCCCATCTGGTCACGTATTACTCTTAGATAATAAAAACTTACTTGTACGTTACTGTCTTTGGCAAAAAGTTACTATATGATGGTAAAAAGCATTAAATATTTCTTGCATGGATACAGCCCAGACCGGTGGTGCTGTTCAGCTTGTGCCAGAGTTATGAATGGTTGGGGACAGATCTTGTCTGTGGCTATAAAGCAGCAGTAATCTGGATATGGGGCTGCCTTCTGCACTTGTGGTTTGTTTAACTACAGTACGTGATGGGAAAAAAGGACCTGAGGGGCAGTTCACCGTCCCCACCGTCTGTCTCGCTGACCAGGAAACCACACCATGCATTATTCATTATGTGTACTCATTCCCTCTCTGCGTCTGTCTGCAGCACACATATACACAGGCGTGCATGCGTACGCTGAAGTAGGAGAAAGAGAAAACAAGTCAAAAATAGACACCGAGCCAAAACTGGCAAAACAGGCCGATCTGAGCGAGAGAATGCGAGGCGAAGTGTGTGAGAGGGATGGAGAGAGGAAGAGACATGGTCAAAGACCGCGTGATCCAGTACTTGTGTAATCGACCTCATGCCAAAATAATTCAAGCTTGATCGGAAATCAATGTGAGAGCATGGAAGATGTGAAGAAATCCGATGCTGTCCCGCGGCCCTGAATGGCAAAATAAGATGTATAAAAGAGGGTCAAATCCACGAAGGATGCATTCTGCGTAGCTGTGCGTGTGTGAAGAATGCTAAATGAATTGATCCGAGCCGCCCTGACCACAGCCGGGCGCAGACAAATAGAAGAAAAGACAGACAACTAGGTAACACTTGAATTGCGCGACTGCCACAGTGTTCCTCGTAGTAGTGCCGCTACAACAGAGGATTACGGCGCGGAACAGACAGCGAAATCCTCTTGATATTACAAAGGTATTGGGTTTATTAGCATTTAATTAAAATGCTCACCAAGAAGAGTTATTAAAGCGGAGAGATCTGGAGAGGCAGGCATTAGCAAGGCATCTGTGATGCCACGCTGGCACAGTGACTCATCAACGCTCCACAACACAACCTCCTGCAGGTCTGAAGGCAGCCTGTGCCAGCCTCCACTCACGGCAGCCTGATGCACAGTGTTCATGTCACAAGGTGGGAGAGGTGGGTGTGGGGGGGGACCCCTTTTAGAGCCCCCTTTTTAAGGCTATGTGACACCGAATACTGCACATAGACAGAGGTAAGTTCCTGTGTATGTTTATGTGTATAAGCAATTAGGTTAAACTGCTCATCCAATTTGCTCTTTTTGCCATATTACTGCAAATATGATTATTCATTTTTCAACAACATGTACAATTTCAACTGCAGCTAACATTATTTGTGAAATCAAAAGGTTCTATCGCACTTAAGTAGTAAACAAACTATCCGCTGAGAAGCCAACAACTTGAAAATAATGATGTATAGCTTTTAATGCTATTTCAGCTTTTGTCAAGATAAGTGCATAAGAGTTTCTTACAAGCAGCACAGATGTTTCCCTGGCTCAAAGCTTTATGAACATAAGGTATGGATATAAAAATCAAGGAGGTAAATATGTAAAACGGAATAAACACCGTGGCCAGGGACCTTTTCATATATCTTGCATGATTTCTTTCTTAAGTCAACAAGTGGAGAATGTAAGCTGTGGCTTCTTTATATGCGCGAGACGGAGATAAAGGTTCGTGAGTAGGCAGAGAGGGTTGTGCATTAGATGGGAGACCACCCGGGTCAATAGAAGTGACAGTATACGTAGGCAGAACAGTACACCGCATATTACTGTCCACTTAGCCTGCTCTCATCCCTGCTCAAGCACTTCACTCCTTTTTCTTCCTCCTGCTTCCTCCCCTACCTGGCGATCACTTATGCAACGAGACTTTTACACAAAGACGGTTCCACTCAGGGCTTCTTTCTATGCTGATTAACTATAAAGCGTCGAAGCTAATTAGACCGATCCATTTATTAGAAAATAAAATAATAAAAAGGGACCGTAAATAGATGCCTTTGGGAAATGTTGCCTTTCAACAGATGCTGAAATTTCACAAAGAAACAAACAGTTCGGCACTGAAAGCATCAACTAGCAGCAGATTTTTCCTTTTTTAAAAAAGGCAGCTTGCTTTGACGCCAGCATCCCACTGACCTCATACGCATCAGCTGGAATGACGCTCGCGATTATTTTAATGAGGCATTAGGAATAGTTTAAATATTGTCTTTTATTAACGCTACAGCACGAAATGTGTCCCATGTCTCGCTGAGTCAACCCAGATAGACACGTCAATGCAGTAAAAAGAAAAAATCCTCTGTTCGCCTCCCTCCTGGTTAGGGCTGAGCTTTTGAAGTTGCCACCCAAAAGCATAAAGAAAATCAACAGAGAGGCTCAGTGACTGCGATAGTGAATGGATGTTTTTGTCAATGGAAGGTGGGAGGTGAGAGAAATTAAATGGAAGACATCAAAAAAAAAAAAAAAAGGGAAATGTCTGGGGAGTGGTGTTTACCAATGTGTTTTCTTTTCTTTTTTTTTTCCCTCAGAATTTCTGTGCTGCTGTTTTGGTTCCACGCTGGGAACGGGAGCAGTGTCTGTCAGAGATTAACACTACACAGAGCGAGAGAGAGACAGAGGAGGGGGGGAGACGAGGAAGAAAGGGAGGGATAAAGGAAGACAGAGCTGATAAACACAAAAGTGATTTTTTTGAAAAGAGGGAGTCTGAAAGTAAAAGTCTGCCTAAAAAAAAAAAGCAACAGAGAATCACCCGAGAGACATAGAAGGGAAATCAGGGGTAGTGGTGGCGGCGACGGCGACGGCGAGGAGGGTTATAAATAGAGTAGACAGAAACCAGGGCCTCTCCCCTCACTGGATGCCACATTAATTATGCATGTCTGCATCAAGAGAAATTAAAACATAGCTGTGTGGCAGTTTAGAGAGAAATTGAGAAAGGATGAAGAGGAGGGGTAGGGAGAGAAAGAACGAGAGGCGAGGATGGAGAGAGCAGATATCACTCAGAGATTTAAAACTGGACACGAAAGACGAGGAGGCGAGTGAAGCGCAAATGAGCGGAAAGGAAAAAAAGGCTATTAGACCAAAACAGCAGCACAAAAGCGGGAAAAGAAGAAAAGTGCGCTCGTGCCTGCACCCAAACTCGATTTCAAAAGGACACGAGAAAAAGAAAACAGCTAATTACAGAGTAGTGAAATATGGAAGTATGGCGGAGGGAGGGGAGAGAGAAAAAAAAAAAAAAAAAGCACAGTCAACTGAGTCAACATGTCATCAGCTCAACAAAGCGCCAGAAAACTCAAAATGGCTGTCGAGCGGCGTGAGCGAGACAAATATTTTATGAATGCAAATGAATGTGCCACCCAAACCCGAATCAGATGTTATTCACGTGAGGCCACCTTGGGAACATCTCAGAAGGGCGCGCCGCAATCAGATGGTATTCACAGCTGAATCAACAGCGGAATCTCATGCTAATGAAATCAAATGATCCATATTCATGTCGGAGCGCGACACACCTTAATGTCGTGTTTCGGTTATGCTCGCTGTGCTCGCGGGGGCAAAAAAAAAAAAAGACTGAGATAAGGATGGATAAAGGGCACGGACCACTTCTTACTTTCTGTCCTTCTTCATCACTGTAATTCTGCTGCTAGCTCGTCTTCCTGCACTTCCTCTCACCTCTTCAGTCCAGCTTCTTTTCAGGCAACTCTATCCTGTTACATATAACATTACACTATCATGTGACTCTCTTTCAGCTGGATGTGCGCTTCTATCCAATTTACTCAGTCAAATTCTTTCCACTCAGGGATTTTTACTGTTGGACGATTGTGCCTTTTTTTTTTTTTTCTTTTTGGAAAACTGACAGCTTATATGTGTGAATGCTTAACTGTGTTGTTATCTACTCGAATGTGTCCCTCCGAGAGTGTGACTGTGTTTGTGTTCGTATTAGCCCAAACAGCAGGTCAGCGCAGGCAGCCAAGCAGCCCCCACACTGGGCTCAGGACTCATTATATGGCTCGGTCCTGCCTGCTAACTCCCACCTACCTGTGAAAAACTTGCTGACACCACCGATGACTGGCAAGGGAGAAAATGTGTGAGAGAATGCGTGTATGGATGGAAGAGGTTATGTGCATGATAACAAATGCTTAATTTAATCTCGTAAGCATAAAGTGAGGAAGTGCAGGGCGGCAAAGCAACTTTACAAGTCGGAGAAATGTTACAAACTGTACATTAGAGTGTGTGTAGTAGGGCTGGGCGATGTCTCATGTTCACTGGTAAACTATTTGCAATATGTTTTTAATCACCCTTTTCGTTAATAAATGTAACCATCTTGTCAAGGCACATGTGTGATCATTTTAACCCTCAGAACCCCAAATTTCCAACGATCCTTGAACTAATGATCGGTAACATGCCGTTAGTTTGGAAAACTTGCTTTAAACATGTCTCATTAAAAATTTGCACAAAGTCAACCATTCACTCTTCTATAATTCTGTCAAAAACAAAGAATTTCACACTCCTTGTCGCAACTGTGAAGCCTTCAGTGACTCAGTTAAACTTCACATTCATGTGACAAAAATTCGGGAACTTTCTAACTGAACTGCAGGCTTTGCTTGCACAAGAGCAGAGACACAAATTCCAAATGTAAGTACGAAAAGATCTACAGTAGAGTCCCAGTTTCTACTCTTTCTTTCTGTTTTCCCCACGATTGGTAACACCTGTGGGCACAGGTTAATCGCATTGTTTTAAACAAAACAAACTCAAATTTTGTTTTTTATTTTTTATGATTTGTGGCATGGCTACTGTGCCATATTCTACAAAAGTGATTTCTCAGTGCGCTCTACTTCTAGCCATGGTTGTGTTGTTTCCATAGAGCTGCCTGACTTCATACTGCAGTGACACATGAGCCCGCACTGAATCGAATGCATTTTAATGAAACTATCAAACATCCTATTGCACAGTTTTCTCATTGCTATTGATTAAAAGTCAATCGCCTGAACATATCTATCATTTTGCCACCCAGGCCTAGTATATAGGCATCTGTAAAAATAGCAAAACTTTAAATAAACATGTACCTGCACGGCTGCACTGACTCATGGGTTACATTCTGCATCCTCGTCAATACAATTCCCATGCTGCTCGCGCATCAATTATTTCACAGTCAAGACTTTCTTAATACAACCCATGTCACTGGCTTGCCCCCCACACACACACACAATCTCACACACACATACACACTTGGACATTAGTCCACCTGCAACGCTGTCGAAGACTCCATTTCCATGACAATTAAACACCGGAGGACAGTGGAGTCAGCCACCCTACGCAAAGAAGCCCTTTAAAACGGAGATAGGAATGGAGGGAGAGTAAAAAAAAAAAAAGAGAGGGAGTGTGTGGCCTGGATAAGTGGTGCCAGGATTATAGCTGGTTCCATCATGGCTTTGGTCCGTTCACTGCTTCTTATAAAAACCTATTAGCATGTGAATGAACAGGCACACAGTGGATGGAGTTTTCTAAAGCCCAGGAGCACTGATCCACTATCAGGTGAGCTTTCCGTATACTGGGAATGAGCAGTGTGTGTGTGTGTGTGTGTGTGTTTGTGTGTGTGTGTGGTCTATTTGACTGTGTCCACTTTTGTCAGAATTTTTCGTCGAGATTTGACATTGCTCAAGGAAAGGCCTAGAGCGCTTTATTCGCTGTGTAATAAAGCTGATTTGGGAGTCAACAATTGTATTTAAAACCTCGGAGAACACGCTGAGGGGAAAACCCCAATTTTCAGCAGTGCTGCGGTACACGGACCAAACGCAGACAACTGAAATCAAACACACAGCACAGAGGAATAATTAGCTTATTAAAGTTATTGTCTCCATATTTGTCCTGACAATAAAACTGACTGACGGTAAGTTTTTGACAAACGGAGGAAAATCCTTTACTTGACAGATGAAACTGTTTTCGGACTGGGCTGAGAGGAAAATAGACCCCATCTGCTGTGTATCAGTAGAAATACTGTCTTCTCAGCCTTGTATTTACTTACACTTAATATATATTCAGTGGTGCATGCCACTGAAGATTTGAAAAGTTAATAAATAAATACATTTTTAATACTTGCTGCATAAATATAGTGAGTTTAGATATTCACAGTGTCGCAAATGTAGAAAAAGCACAGCCGGAATGCATGTTGGAAACACATTTTTAAGCCAAACTAGCTGCTCTCCTTATCTGTATCCATTGTTCAGAGTATAACAGACATTATTCTTCTCACATCTCTGAACTGAAGTGGTCTTGTGCTCAAGGCAAACTAAAATTGGAGTGTGAAAGTAAAATGCAGCAAAGTAGGTACTAAAAACTTGGACTATGAACACTAAAGCTAAAAAAAAAAGAGCCAAAACGGCGGAATAGCAAGAGTTCCCAACATGCGAAACGGCCAGCGAAACAATAGGAAGTGAGGCGAGCTGGGCCAGAATGTTCTGCTTGATTGCTTACCTCCCTTTGCAGCACCAGCTCTTTGGTGAACAGCATGGCCTCGTCGCTGAAGGGCTCAGCCACCTGCATCCCTCCGGGCATGTTCCGGGAACTGCGTGGACATTCGATACCTGGCCAAAAGACGACACAGTTGTGGGAGTTATAGGTCGGCACAGCTGCTTATCAAAAGAACAGCAAGATGCCTGAAATCCGTTTAGCAGGATTTGGCATGATGAGATGAGAAACACAACCAGGAGACACGATTGGGTTGATTAAAAAAAAAAAAAACTCCAAGAATTAATACAAACATCCGCAAGTGAGTGAATAGACTTTGTTGCATTCACAATTTTTTTCGGACCTCTGGTGCTCCCGACACCTGATGCCACATCAAGCATCCTCCTCATCCCTCTTAACGGGTCGGGGTCAGAATCGCTTTGCCGCGCAATTTCACAAATGCACGTCAGCGGCACAACACACTGTCATCCGCGCTAAATGGATAATTGCTCGTCGAGGGGTCACTCCTGAGTGCACGAGCCAGTTCCGTGTAACCTATTTCCACTGAATACCAGTCAAAGTGAAATTTGCGTCTTTGGAAACCTTTGACAACAACATCACATTTTCAGAGCTTCTTCTTTTTTTTTTTTTTTTGAAAGGCAGAAATGGATGAGCTCCAGGGCAGAGGTGGGAGGAAGAGGAATAAGAGCGTGTAAAGGTGCTATAAGACCGCACAATTTCTACCTGTTTAAAATGTACTGGGATTAAAAGGATGCAGAACAGAGTGCTTCTGCATGTGAAGGTGAAGGTGAGCGGGCTTTAAGCTAGTGAGAATATGTGTGCTGATCTGAAGACTTACAGAAAGTTTAGGTTTCTGTACAAAGTCTACACGCGCATTATGAATTTTTCATGTACAGCCTGTATCAGAGGAGCAAACCGAGCTTCAATTCAAACACGTTTCTTTGGTCTTTTACACTCTTTAGGATCCTATACGCTTTATTTTCATGTAATACGAGCCACAGCGCAGCGTACTCCCCTTTCAGCAAATGTTGAAAACCTCCACAGAAGTTTATCCGTTGACATCCCGTTCGCTCCCAATTCCTGAATTAATAAGCAATTAAATCCCTTTACCACTACAAATGTACATCAACAAGCAGGTTGCTGTTCTATTGTTTTATGCAGAGAAGCCTAATGATAGTTTCAGCTGGGAGTTAAACCCTCCAGCGCCGTGCTAATAAAGCAACAGCTCTCTCTCCGAGGGTCTTTTCTTTCCGCTTTGACTCAAGGTTTAATTTAATGAGCTTCACTGGCATGACAGATATACCGCCTCAGGATGGATTCGCAAATACATGACAGAGAAGGAAAATCTGATTTGTTAGGGCATCCTGGTGACACAGTGGTTAGCGAGGCAATCTCGCCGTATGGGGGGGGGGCTTTGAATCTCACTCGGAAGTTTTGTTTACGCTCTCCCGTGGACTTCTTTTGAATGGAGACGTGTTTTGTCTAAGAAGGGTTTCGGAGACATGTCTCTGGGGAAGATGCTGACCGGCTGATAAGAAAGAAAGCGCTTGATGGACACGTGGATTTAAATGTGAGTCAGTTAGAGCAGTCATGTTTCCCTTATAGATATATTTTTCGCTGCTACATGCATCTTCAAACTCAAACACGACGGCGCTTTACGGTGACATTAATCTGGGACACCGTGTTCTAGGTGTGTCTAAACATTGGCCGCCGTATTTGCAAAAGAAAATCTCTCAGGATCTTCTCTAAAAGCCACATTAATTTCATGATTTGTGTTTTTTTTTTTACAGAGTGCCAAATTCTAAATCCCTGCAGGATTGTTGCCCCGGGCCCATTTTAAATTAATAACCCGATTTGAAATTGACTGAAGCGAACCCTCCGAACCAAAAAAAACAAACAAAAACAGAAACAATCCTCGGATTTTCAACTTCCCAGGGGTTTTTTGAGCAAATCATGTGTGATATTTCCTGTAATTAAATGTAATCTGCATGTAAAAATAAACCGTCTTCACTAGTCAGACACTTAAAAATTAAAAATTCAGAGCTCCTCCAGAAGCCGTGACTGCTCGGCTGCGACCGTGTGACAAATGTTCCTGGATTTCCAGGTGAACTGCAGGCAGTGTTTAAACAGGGGAAAATAAAACGTATCCGAG
>NW_007578562.1:176081-251916 GCF_000690725.1 Stegastes partitus | reverse complement strand
TTTACATTTATCCTAATTTTGGAAAAATGTTTCCAAAGTTACTCAAAATTTGTTCCTAAAACCTAATAATTGTCCCAGATGATTAAAAAAAATCCAAAATATACGCAAACATAATCCTACTAAGACCCAAAAATGATCCAAAAAGACAAATTGGCCAAATGTCATGTGTCTATCTGCTGTACTGATGAAGTTCTGATGCTCAGGAATGATGGAACAGGTCCATTAAAGTGATAAATCTGGACTCTTTTGTTTTTTATTTTCCAATTAATGCCAGTATAACACACCCCTAGACAGACGTTTTTGAGTTCCCTCTACTTCTAAGCCATGGTTGTGCCAATTCCATAAAGGTGCAGGACTTTATATTGCGGCGCAAAAGTGACTAAAAATGTGACAGAAGCAAAATCTAGCCAGAAACTACTTGGTGGGGTTCAAAGGGTTAAGAACATAAAAGAGCTGAGTGGCTTTTTTTTGCTTACAGCGTTGAACAGAAAGGTTAAATCTATGAAGGGAATTTTACTCCTCCTGTTCAAGTAGCACGTTATAAACTGTCAGCAAAAGATAACTGTCACTGTGTAATTGAGGGTAAGCGGACCACCACAGCAAACGGATAGTGTCACCAACCCTTTTTTTTTCATCTAAGTATAATGAAGCAGCTAATTAGCAAGAGAGCAGTAGTTTCCTTGTAAGATTTCATAGCTGGATGGAAGAGCCGGTTCCTTCTTTTTTTTTTTTTTTTATCTGATCTTTTTTGTTTAGTACTTTCTGTTCCCTACATGGCCATGTCTGTCCCATTTATGAGAACAAGAACAGGAGACATCAGCGTATTCACACTGGCAGGGGGAGAGAAAATGTCCCAGGAAAGGCGAAATGAGGCCACAGGACAGTCAGCACCCAAGAGTTATGAAGAACTGTTGAGTCAACCTTCTGTGAGGCGTAAAGGTCTACAGTGGAGCGCAGCCTTAAGAGCAAATGGACGCGTGCGGATTATCGTTTTGCACTGAAGTTCCTTTCACTGCACTTACATTTTTATCATATAAATTTCAAAATAAAAAGGAGCTAAAAGCAAAAGAAAAATATCAAACACAGTCGATTCCTGCTTTAGTAAATAGAGAGAAAATGTCATTTTAATCAGACAATAGTTGGATATTCCTAAATTTAGTACCACCTATTCTAACAGGTATCCCTCTATATTCAAACAGTCAATAAAACATAATAAAAAGTAAAGCTCCCTGTAGAGCAGAGAGGAGGAGGAGGAAGAGGAGGAGGAGGACGAGGAGGAGGAGGAGGAGATACTGATGGCCAAGATCATCTAAAAGTATTTATAGAAGTGGACCAGGACAGGGCTTCCACATGGGACACTGTAGCTACAACACTGCCAGAATAAAGAGAGGAGGAGAGACGAGGGATGCAGAATACAGGAAAAGAAATAAGACAAGAGGAGGGAAGTCTGTGGGAGGGGTAAATACTGCACACCGCTAGCAAAAAAAAAAAAAAAAAATCGGTGTATGAAGTAATTGCAGTGAGGGAGATTTTTTTGAGGGATTTTTTTTGCTTGGGTTGGCCGGAGCCACGATAAAGGCTGGAAATTGTGTTTTTCCTCGAGTGTAATCCACAGAAAAAGACTGCTCACAAATGTAACGCACAAAGAGCTTAATTGTACAGCGCATACAGTACGAAGGCTTTACGGGCCCACAGGAGCAATAATTTCCAACTCAGTCGAATCTCTTTAAGAAGACAAAAACATCCCCGAAAAACCGTAACGCACAAAGAAAATAAAATAGGATTATAGACCCCAAAAAAAGTGCTCGTATACTAATGTAATAATCCTAGATGAGAAGTCCAATAAAATGCAAATAAAAAAAATAAAAAAAAAAGATACATCTGCAGTCGCACGCTTCCCTCAAATGACCCGACTGCACTCAGTATCCTGCAGCTCGCTCACACTTACTGTAGTCTCTCCCACCCTGCAGCATTTAAACCAAGCCAGGGAGTCACTTAGCACAGCCAATTTTAACCTGCACCGCCATACATAACTCACGTCTGACACCGAGATAAACATCTGGGTCAAACTCCAGGATATCCATCTTATCTGATCTTGCAGACAAACAAGACGTACACTGATCGTTTTTGCCATCACGCCACACACACACACACATACACACACACAAAGAGGGAGTTGTTGTGCAGCTGCTCCCCACGCTGCGCCTGTCAATCCACCATACGTCGCATCAATCATTATTTTTGATCCGCAAGCCGGGGATATTAGATTTCTTGTTTTTTAATATGCGTCTGTCAGGGCTGCAAACAGTGTTGTCAATGACTGGGTTCATCTGAATGAACAGATTAAAGATTTAATTTGTGCCGTTTCCAATTTCTGCAACTCGACTCCTGAAAGACGACAAGCTATCAGCGGTCTCATTTAATAACGCTGTGGGGTTTGATTCATTTCCCCTCCGTTGTCCCACCACAGTGCTGCTGCTGCTGCTGCTGGTGCTTCTCCTCTGTAGAGCTCTGGCTCGTGCAGGTGGAGACGTAATGTTTTAATGTGGGATTTGGGATGAGTCTGAAGAAATAAAAGTGGACGGACTCACGAGTGCATCAACAATAGTTTTAGAGAAAAGTGGTTTTGGGGGTCAATGTGGTGGCTCCAGCTATTGCCTAACTTTTAACTACTCAAAAATGGGCAAAGACATTGAGTGTGAGTGGAACTGAGGCGGATCATTGACGGTTCTGTTACAGCACTGACCACGTACTTAACTATGCACAACTTTAAGAACAATCACAGTTTAAACTGGTAAGTTGTATAGAACCCCTGCACAGCTGCCATTAACATGCTTATTTCTGCTGTAAAGTCGGGCATGTGGGGTCTATAAGGGATTGACACACTTTTGAAGACAAACTCGTGACCATTCTAGGAGCTGCAGTTATTAGCATTTCTGCATTGGTTACGTTTTTCAGGTAGAACTTATTCCTCTGTGCCCTCTCTCTGTCCCTACTCTGTCACTTCTACACTTCTGTTCAGACTAAAACAACCACAACATATCGATTAGTAAAGATAAGCAGCACCCCTGGACAGAACCAAGAGAAGCATTTCGTCCTGCTTCCAGTCTTTGTTAAGCCATGGGTTCCCAAAGTGGGAGACACAGGGAAGGTCGCGAGTTGATTTTCAGGTCGTGTTCAAAACTGTTCTCTAATACAAAAATAATGGATTATATCGTGTGTTTGCTATTTTCTACTAGTGTCCAAATTCTCAAAAGTTCATTTGATTCACTACATAGTTCACTATAAAACACCCACAATGCGTCACATTTTCTTACGTTTCCCTCACCTCCAGGGATAGTGGGGGTCGCGAGTCTCTGGCGGTTATTTTGGGGGTTTCGTGTTGAAAAGTCTGGGAACCCCTGTGTTAAACTAACCCTATCACGCTCCGAAAAGTAATATTTACGCTGAAACAAATTAACACAACAGTCTGCATCAGTCTTGTTGAGTTATGACAACTTCTAATGAAATTATGTTCAATCAACCAACAATGTTGAGTTTGGAGAATTAGTGTCTCGTCCACAATTAATGGAATGTTCATTTACCAATTACTTAATAACGATGGTAACGGCAGAACGAACACAAGTTTTTAAGAACTTGAACTCAAGGTGGAGAAAAATTTCATTATCAAGCTAATTTAAGTAATTTGCTCCGACTTTAATTTAGTTTTAAAGCAATCGATGCAGAAACTTAGGTTGAAATAACACACAATATTAAGTTGGTGCAATTACTAAGATCATTGTCAACACCACATTAAAAAAAAAGTTTGCAAACTTAAAAGGTTTACCAAAAAAGGAAATTAGATTGCCTTCTTTAGAAATATGCATTATTCAACAGTGGGAAAAGTTACCCTTGAATCCTATTCAGAGTGTCGCCCCAGCTTTTCTGAAAACGCCAAACTGTTCCTTTAACTGTTGCTCCATAATCCGTCTGTGCCACCGCTAATGCATCCAGTCATTACGACTCACTTAACAGAAACAATGCAGATGCACAAGTGAGACATGCGTTAAGTACATTCTCAGCGTTGCACTGATCTTCATTCTCGTTGTAATTCCTCTCGCAAACCAAAACTAATTGGATGAAATCATATGTACTCATTTCCCACAAGCAGTTTCTAATATATTTTTCATACATTGTAATTGAATGTGCTTTCGGTTGACCCGACGTATGGAGAGAACAGGATTGAGTCGACCCCTCTTCCTTTGCTAGCCAAGTCAGATAATGAGCTTCATCTCGTCGAAACGGGTCTGGAGGGAATGTGGCGTTGTCGCGGCTGCTGCGAATTAGTGTCATCGCTGCGGTTTATACAAAAATATACCATGTCGCAAATTTCCGTGCTAATAATGTGCATATTGATTAGTCCTCTGAACGTTCTCTCAAAAGCCGCCAGATGCTCGTCCTCTCGCTCGTGGCATGTCTGCAGGTATAAATGGATGCTCGCGAGACACAGCCGACTCGGTTTGAATGCCATTAGGGTCCTTCTTTTTAATGTTATTAAGTTACTAATTCTTGATTTTTTTTGACAGGCTGTCGACAGGATATAATTAGCACTGCGACGAGCAAACAAACTGAGAGCTAAAAGGCGGGGAGGTGTCCAAATCTGTGCGTGAAATCAGCTCTGAAGACTCACCACATCTCTCCTCCATCCCCCATTTTAAATTCTCATCTCATTAATCTTCGTTGTCCTTCCTCGTATGCAACTGTGAGGTGGCTATCCTCGATTTGAATATCTTCCACCCGCCCCAACACTGTTCACAGCTGCCTCAATGGATGCAGACCAGGCCGAGCAAAAAGTTCGAGACGGGTGTAGCAGAGAGCCAATGGGCGAAGGGAGCATGCTGTTTAGGGGGAAATCCTGGGGGTTGTTTGACTATCCCTCTCTTTTATCCTTTCGATCCATCTCTCCGCCTCACCGTGGCTCTCTAATGTAAGGCTTCATTACCTCAGACGAGGCCTAGGCAACGCCATTCTTCAAGAGCGCACAGCAGCGCGTGGGAATTCGTCAAACATTGTAATATTTGATTTGTAAAAAAGAAGCATGAAAGAGGAATCAATCGAGCATGGAAAAGACGTGCTTTTTAATTGAAAACCTACGTATGACATGGTTATCTGGGCACGGCTGGTTGGATAATGAGGTGTGGGGTTAACGAAGGGGTGTGTCATGATACCTGGTAACATTTGTTTTCTTATAGAGTCGGCGCACTGAACCTGGTGCCACCTTGACTGCAGAAAAAAAAACACAGCATGAGCCGTGAGTTATTTATTTCTCACTCAACTTGTTATGTATTAAAGTTAAATATTAGTTGCAGGTTAGACATATTCGCAAAGCTTCTCAGAGCTCTCCCCCCCGCCTCTCGCGGCAGCTACGGTGGATGATTGATTCGTCTGTAGGCTGACGCAGCTCATAGCTTCTGTTTCGCTTCAAGATTATAGTTCATAGTGCAGTAAATTAAGCACTAATAAAATGTCATTGACTAAAAACTATTCTTTCCTCCTCGCCGGCAACAAGCGTGCCCGAAAGGTACCGACGGGAATCCTAATGAGACGCGGTGCTGCAGTCGCACACGAGAAGGTCACAGAAGAGGACAATAACATAACACAATACTCGTGGATTTCTTTCTGTAGAACTTGTTATCAGGCTAACTTTCTTTTTGCACAGAGACATATTTTTAGGGAACAAGTCGACAAATTTTCTGCTCCACTTGTTCGCCATCTCTTTATCTGCCCTCACACAATGCCCAAAGTGTACCGGCGCACACTTCTGCACACACACACACACACACGACCGCATATACACACACACACTCAGATATCAAAAATCAGACAAATGGCACTAAGCCACACACTGCATGATGGCTAATGTTCCTTGCTGACACTGTAAATCTTTGTGTCCGAGTGACGGGTGTTTCATCTTTTTGACAGTCTGCTGCTCCGCGTACCTTTTTCTGAGCAACTTTCAAAGTGCACTTCACCTGCTGTGGCCTCCGTCTGAAACTCTCTGAAAGCTATTGAAGCCAATAAACTTTTACAGCCTTTCTCACCGTTTGGTCTCCCTGAGCTTCAACAGTCCTTTATACCCACGTACTTCACATCAATGCTACTTTTGGTTGTTTTTTTTTTTGTCTTCTCTTTACCATATCTCTCTCCCTCCCCTTTTTTTTCTTCATCCTCCATGTCCTTTCAGCCTCCACATCTCTTACTTCTGCTCCACCTTTCATCATCTTTAGAAAACCCCCTCACAATTCCCCTTCCTGTGTAGTAAACCTCCTTTTCCTCTCAGAAACAGGATGACTTTTTTTTTACCCTTTATCAAACTTACATACAGAATTGACACTGCACAGGCCGGAGAGTGAAAGGAAGAAGAAAGGGAAGGTGATGTGGGGATGAGAGTGAAGGTAAATACCCTTCAACTCCTGCAGCACACCTCCGGCCCCCTTTGAAGCTTGGACTTCTCTAGCTGCCGCACCTTTTGTTTCCCTTAACCCCGTTTTCCTTTAAGCGCTGTCTTTATCCATCAAGGAAAACTCTGGAAAAGGAAGGAAGCTTTGAGGTGCCTCAGTGCAAAACCAAGTCCTTGCACAAAAAAAAAAAAAAGTCCAGAGTTAAATCGGGACAAATAATACGGCCAAAACAAAGGAATGAAAATGCTGCTGGCTAAGCAGGCTGGGAGTTCAAATTCAAAGATGCCTGAAATGTGTTTTTGGTATTATAATTTGGACTTGCATTGTTACATCACTTACCGCCTTGGGATTATTTTATTTCCAGTGCTACTGTAAACAGTTTGTTCTTCAATGGCCTCCCACAACATTGTTAAAGAATAAAAAATTTGGCCATGATGAATACAGTAGGAAAAGAATGCGGCTAATGAAAGAGATGACTAATGCAGGACTCGGTTTAGCGGCAGCATCCTTTGAATGTATTATCCGGCTGTCTGCATGTCGTCAATATTTACTCAGCACTCAGAGCAAATTACTTAAGGAAGCATATAGAAAACATCTTTTGGCCTTTAAATAGGGTGATAAGTAACAATGGTGCTTAACCTTGGAAAGCATTCAAATTACATATTTGCACAACCTTATGATCTCTGTTATGAGGCATAATGCATCGTGAAGGCTTGTTGTGCCATATCGTGTATATGAGAGTTTAACCAAAGTGTCAATGTACACCTTCTTTCAATTTAAATGCCACAGAAGAGATCATGCATGCGACTGTATTCGTCAATGAACAACCGCTGGGAGTGTTGCGTCACGCACAGCGAGGATAGGCCCGTTCGACTTTAATACACCGCGCAGATCGGAAACATTACTACATAAGATCCGCTCTCTACGCGTCTCACTTTCTGTCACAAATATGCGATAGCTTAAAGAGAAAAGGTCCGCGGGGCCTTCGCCGTTTCACACTCTGATAAACACAACAGGCTTGGAGCAGCCAATTTATCGCGTGTGTCATTTTAAACACAGCCCATGGTGCAGATGGGTGAATAAAACATGGAAAGATAACTTTGACAGCAAAGAGAAAGTGGAAAGGAGATAGGAAGCGCTTGGAGATTAGAGGTAGGGAGATAATAAGAGGTTCTTTGTGCCTAAGGGCTTCATTTCGTGTATGGTTAAGGGTTTGACATCAGCTATCACTTAAAGAAAACTGTGCGTACGACGACAACATGCATGCAAAGAAACACCGAGGCCATGACACATCAGACATACCGTTTTATCCAATAAACATTCGAGATTAAAGGGAAAACACAAGAAAAAAAAAAGGGGGACGACAACAAGATGACAAGAAAAAGCACAGAGAGGAGCAGAAAAGGGAACTCTTCGGTTTCAGAGGACTCTAATTGAAATAGAAAATGCACAAAATAGGAGAAGGGATCATTTGTATCAATCAGGGTTAATCCAGCCTAATGTGTGTATTAAAGACAGCATGGGTCATCTCATTTCCAGCAGATGAATCTTTTCTTCTGGGAACGACCTTAATCAAATCCGGTCAGGGGCTATCAGCTCTAATGTGCTTCTTGTGATTTGCTAATAACCTTTGATTGAATAAAATCATTTCAAAAGTAGACCATGTAAACATCATCTCTCTCTCACACACACACACAAACAAACACAACATCTTCTTGAACACAGGCTTGTGTGTGTGTGTGTGTGTTTACATTAAGGAATCTTGTTGAGGGAGAATGTTAGAAACAAATGAGTGCTGGAAATAGAAAACAGAATTACCGCCTGGCAGTTTTATAGCTTCACAAATCAGCCAACTTGTAATTTACATCCAAGTCCGTCCGCACTCATACAATCTATATCGTAAAAATAAACTTACGGATAGAACTGACTTTGTTGAGAGGAAAAACGGATCGTATTTTCACTTCGCAACCAAAAGACCATGGTGGTATTTAAGTAAAATAAATCGTTGGTGCGGTTCCGCTCGTTGGATTTAAATATTATCCATTGTTCATTTCTAAAAGAATGTTAGAAAATTGCTTTAATTTTAATTATGACTCGAGCGCTGCTTGCGCAAATGGAAAATCGGCTTACGTTGTTTATATAGCATTTTAAAATTCTAATTTGAACGAACATTTGAATACATACATATTCAATACCGTAATAGTGTCCACTGAACAGTGTGGACTTAGAAAATGATATGTCAAAGAGCATTTTCATTTTAATATGGTCATAGAACACCCATACTGGTATGTTAGAATGAAAATGCAATTTTGATTAAATTTCCACATGTTATAGTGGATTTACATGTTCATTTTAAAGTTTGCATTACCATTTCAATTAAGCTCTTACAGACTTCCATAGGGAGGCGACTAAATCTGATTATGATAGAACATGAAAGTCGAAGCCATGATCGTCGACAAATCTTCAAACATGGGTGTTGCTGCAAAGAGGTTACAAATTCTAAGACATGGACGCACATCCTCAATCAGCCAGCACAGAATATCAGCATTTTCAAGGTGGGCACCCAAGATTAGTGTCACCAATTCAGTATCTACATTTTACCCTATTTGACATTTGTGTAAAACTTATGGCCAAGTTCTTGTGGCCAAATATGGTTTGTGAGGTCACAGCAACCTTCAATCGTCGAATTCTCATCCCTTCGTCCCTCCAAGTAGACGTTTGTGCCAGATGTAATAAAAGTCCCTGGAGACTTCCTGGGATATCATGTTCACTAGAATGGCACAGACATGAGGTCATAGTGACCTTTGACCATCAAAATCTAATCAGTTCATTCTTGAGTCCTAGTGAACGTGGTGCCAAATATAAAGAAATTCCCTCAAGCAGTTCCTGAGAAATTGCTTTCACAAGAACAGGACGGACAGACAGACATCCTGAAAGCCGTCGTCGGCACAAAAAAACATACATCACTGGTGGAGGTCATTTCAATATATTGTGTCGCAGGCAGAGGGCCAAAATGCAATTACAAAAACCATCAGTAAATAGCAGAGACAACCCGGAGCTAAATTACAAAATTAATTAATACCTCAACGATTCAGTCACACGTAATTAAACTGAATCTGGGCGTTTGTCAGACATATATGACATTTGTTCCAGTGGAAATGAAGAGGGACTGCATGGCGGGCACTGAAACATAGATGGATCCCAACAATGATAAAAGAGCATCATCCATTGTGGAAGGGCGAGGCCCTCTCACCATTTTCATGATCTGGGAGGATGTGCAAATCATAGCTGCCTGCCAAAGATACAGTCTCAGTGTTTTTATTACTAGTACAAACTGTCAAGCCAGTCGAGGAGCTGAAATGAATGCCTGGACCTGCTATCAAACAGTCTGTATTTCATCCCATCTGCATCTTACCCTAAATTTCACACTGTTGTTTTCTCACACTGAAAATGCATAGAAACATTTCTTTAAAGGACTGCAAATGGCAATCATTTTTATTTGATTAATCTGACAATTATATTCTCTATAAAATGTGAGACAGTGGTGAACTCTTGTCATGTAGAATTCCCAAACTAACTCTGAGTTGCATGATCCACTCCTCTGTTTTGTTTATTACAGATATTCTGTGTTTGATTTATATTTTTCTTTGATATTTGACATAAATTCTTATATCTAAGAAGTAAGAAATGGTAAATGTTTGATGTTCTTGCTTACAAAAGAACTAGAAGCGATCCGTATTTACAACAAGTTCCATATATGGATACACACGAATCGTTGCAGCTCTGTTCTCTTTCAATTCACGATCTGTCCTCTGCTGCTGCTCATCAGGTAAGGGACCAGTAAAAACAAACTCAGGTAGGAGGAATAAACTGTCGTTGAATGCCAAAAGGTACAACTTTACATTCTGAGAACATATCAAGTTGTCACAACATGACCTTCTCAGGTACTTTGTGTAGGAGAAAAACAAAAACAAAAAACAAAAAGAGGCTGCAACAAAGCAGCTTTTTGCACTTCAGCTATAAAAGAAATTACCAAGTCCATACAGCATTAAAAACCTGACAATACCTGCTGCCTATTCACTGGAGTTTAAAGCTCCTTTTACCTTGACAGAGCGGCCAGGTTCTAATGAAGATTACTACAAAGTGGAAAGCAGAGCGGGAGTCTATTTCAAACTTGGCAGGGAGCCAGAAGGGAGGGAGGAAGGTGAGGTTAAAGGGGACACATGCTTCACGCCAACACTGCTGTTCTGGAAGAGGGTTCGGCTGAGGATGGCACATACACCCAGCTACCCCCTCTGCCCTCTCAGGTTGGCTGCTGGGAGTGTGTAAACTCTGACCCCTGAACTGGCAGGAGTAGCGATACGGAACACACAGGCTGCACAAGCTGCAATATATACAAAGAAAACACTGAGAATATCGTCTCCTTGTTACTGAAAGACGTGCCCATGACCTCTGACACGGCAGAAACTAATAACTAACCAGACCCAGAAGTGAGACAATTAGACAACACAGAACGAAATGACCTTCGCATCAGAAAAAAGATACCCACCGGCGAGGAGGAACGTGATGAGGCAGGTTTCTTTGGGCATGTACAACTTGAGGCGCGAGCCGCTGAAGACGTATTCTACCACGGCTTCTGAGCGGCCAGCCCTCTGCAGGAAAGGAAGGAACTGCTTGGCTTTCTGTGTCTCCTAACAGATAAAGGAAAGAAATGAGAAACGACATTTAATAGGCATTTTTATTAAGTTACGTAGCTTTTATTATTACAAATGGAAAAACAATAATTCAGTAATTTGTTGATTGTGAATAAATACAATGGTTTCTGACAGCTGTAGAGCAAAGATAACCCTGCGTCGGAAGATGAGTCATTAGTTGTTATCAAAGAAAGTTTTTCTTTGACTATCTGAGCTCCAGACATTTTTCTGAGGGACTTTGTTTTCACCCCTCACAGTGGGATCATTTTTTTTGCTGCAATATAAAGTCCTGAACCTCTACGGATACAGCACAACAATGAATGGGGAACAAGTTTAATTTCTTTGATTATTGCAGAAAAAAAATTAAAAACCGGGAACACCATGTGAAGCAATTTTCCAAGTGCCCTCGGGTGTTACCAATAATGGCCACAGCTGAGTCAGTCATGGCTTCTCAGGTGCACAGAGGAGCTCAGAATTTTACTGTTTTAATTCTTTTTTTTTCACAGAATGTGGTTGAAGCAAACGGTTCTTTCGGCAATTTTTTTTTATGACACAAGTGGAATAAAGTGATTTTGATGAAATATCACAATTTTGGGCTCGGTTTTGGTTCAATTTTCTGGCAGAACACATGGTTAATTTTAAGGACTGTTGGGAAGGTGCAGATCCTTCTAGCCTTCTAGTTTTTACAGTTTCTGGCTCTGATAAATGGTGTCATTTTGCTGCTTTTTCAAAGATAACATGCCTTTCAAACCAGAGGGTTAATATTTATAATCATACGAAGTCAACTCGAGTGAATTTCGTCAGTGCTGGGAGAAAAAAAACAAAAATAACACACTGCAGCAAATGTGACAAACTCAACCTGGATACAGCAGACACAAAAATCTCCGCCAAACAGACAGCAACCAAATTAGACACGATAAATAGACCAAATAGGATTATTGACAACAGGATCTGCGTGCCTGTTTTTTTTTTTCCCCTAGACATCTTTAAATCTCGGTCTGGCCTAATGAAGTCCGCTTCACTTCTCAGTGACACGTCTGGAAGCTCATGCAATCAAAAATAATTCTCTCCCTCCCTGCCTCCCATCTCTGTCTGCAAAAGGGTGAGTCACGAGCTTATTGGTGCGCTCGGGCCAAAATTACAAGCGGAGCTAAATCATGTGTATTCAAGCAGGGCTACTGATGTAGTGGCAGGGGAAGATTCATAAACGATAAAAAATAATTTAATATGTGCCTACTCCAGGCATGAGCATGTAGGCACAACAGACCAGTGAGTCATGGGCTATTGTACTGAGTGTGTGTGTGTGTGTGTGTGTGGCAGTGTGGACATGGGAGTAGGCACAAAGGCTCGCAGGGAAGGATGGAGTTCAAACAGGGAAAGTCAGAGCGAACACATGTGTTCTCCATTTGCCGCTGTAAGTTTCCAAAAGAGTTCACAGTGGTTCAAAACCAAAATATCAATATTTCCTCTCCTTTTGTTGTTTCTTTTCTTTTCTTTTTTTTTTTTTAAAGGGACTGCTACACAAACACGCGTCACCAGAGGGGCTCGAACACACGAGTCTGCGAGTGGAGGGTATGTGCTTTAGCCACAAGATGCACCACCTGAACTCCACCCACTGAAATCCAAAATAACCCCTTGAGTGGGAGACGTCAGAAGCAAACACACTCTCTCCCCGTTCACACAAACACATTTACACCACCTGCAGTGTGTGGGCTGTGCAGTCTAACTTGGTTCAGAAAAAATAAAATAAAATAAAGGGAAGAAAAAAAAAAAAAAGGAAGAGACATGAGAAAGGAGAGGACCTCATTATGCAACCTTTAGAGGCATGAGGTGAGTCAAGTGCTTTATCCACTCTCTTCCCACCACCTCTGTGCATCTCCTACACTATACGTTTATAAACCTATCTCTGCTCTATTTGTGACTGCGGCCCACTCAATGTACATAATCCCTTTCAACAAACCTTTAGCACCGAAGGATGCTGACGTATAGGAGAGTGTATTCCCATGTGTGTGTGTGAGAGGAGGGGGGGTGTGCCTGTGCATGTGTGGGCGTGTAAAAGAAAAGAGGGGAGGAAAGGATGTTGGGGTGAGGCGGCGGTGGTGGGGGTGCGATGTTGCTATTTTTGGTCCCTTTTATTAGAAGCGCTCATTACATTAGCCTAGCCAAACAACTGGCGCATGCTCGCTACCTGGCGACAATCCTAGACGCCGCTGCAAATCACGCGTGTCTTGTTAGGAACTGACGGAAGAGAAGGGGAAGGTTAGCAGCCACGTGTAATGGCGCTGACCTGAGCCAATGACAAAATGGTGCTAATCATTAGGATTGTAAAAGGGTGCTGATGTGCAGCATAAACACAAGACAGATCCTGTAAAGGTATAAAAAGGGCCGCCGCCGCCCTTTTGCCAGCTTAATGGGACGGTTTTTGAAATGAGCAAGATGTGCAATTCTCCATTTGGAATTAGGCTGGGGCATATATATTCCTTTTTTTCCTCGCTGCTAATATAGTTAATTATTTATCGAGCACCTCCCACTGCAAGCGTTCCCAAGCCACCGCTGAGTGTGGTCAGTTAAGTTCGGCGGAGGTTTACAAGTCTGGACTGCGCTAAAACCCCCCTTGATGAAATTTCAGAGCTGCTCAGTCAGCACAACAATTCCCCGTCATAATTATTTTTACAAGGTCTGGTAATTTATCTGTCACGCTGACACAGTAAGACATGGGGAGGTTACGACGATGACAACGTGGATGAGCATTAACATCTGAGGGCAGCTATGCAGAGAATTATTAGCCAGACTCTAAAGTCCTGTTGGTGTTAAAGAGCTTTAACGTCTTGGCAGAAAGCCTCTGTTCCGATGCACTGTTACAGCACTTTAAACAGCAACTTAGAAAGCTTACACATGACCAAATCTGGTGGAAGCCCTCTGAGCTTAAAAGAAAAAAAGAGACTAATACGGAAAAAGGAGAGCCTGATTAATTTAACCAAATGTCTCTCTGTAGCCTGCAAGTGCGAGCGCTACGAGGGAGCTCAAGTGAGACAGACAATGAGGGTGCTAATGTTTTTGAAGTTCGGTTTCGAGTTATTCAAAGCAGACCATGTAGTGGCTTTTAAAAATGTGGGAGGGATGGGTAGCCGTCAAGCACTTCTATATGCATGTATATATATACACACACATGCATAAAGGCGCTGAAGACTGTTACAACTGTTGCATCGGTTTGTCAAAGCTTTGATGCGTTTCCAGTTGTTAAATGCAAAACACTGCCAAAGTAAAAAAAAATGGGGATAACATGGTGAGAAAGGCACCGAGCTGATGTAATGCCAATGAAATTTGACTTGTTTGTGGGTTGGAAGTTTGTGAGGGATTGTGTACTTGTAGCACTAGCAACTCCTACAGCTTAGTCAGGTAGACCACGTAAGTGGAGGCAGAGTCTAGGGGGAATAACAAACTTTTTGTTCTAGTGAAGCTCCTCACAGTCACATGGAGGAGAGGGAGAGAAAAAAAAAAAAAACAGCTGGAATGACTTGCTCAGAAGAAAACACACATCGCTGCGCAGGGCTCCAGAGTGACACGTGACCAGACGATTTTGTCAAGTAAACATTTTCATTGGCTGCTCCCGCCGCCCACACTTCAGGGAGTTACATCGGCAGTCGTCTGCTCTGCGGCGGATTCCTCCTACCTTTGTGGACTTTATTGGTCTTATTACATTCTGGTAAAGGCATTTACTTTTATTTGCCAACTTCACTGTTCTGGCCGTTTCCTGCTGTCACACTGTATTATCCCAGCTCGCTTGATATCAACCCGTTGTGTCCTGGCTTATGCGGGGTCAGGTCACGGCAGGCTAAGCAGGACAGTTCAGACCCTCCAGGAACGGCTTTCCGGCTCCTCCTGGGGGGATCCCAAGGCCTTCCCAGGCCAGATGAGATGTGTAATCCCTCCAGTGAGTTCAGGGTCTACCTCGGGGTCTCCTCTAAGTTGGACATGCCTGGAAAACCTCCAAAGGAGTGGGCAGCTTAATTCATAGGGTTTTTTTTTCTTTTTCACTTGTTATTGTCAGAATAAACCACCTCGAGGAGATCTTGTTATGGCGCCCTCTCCAGTTACACTTATTATTGCGACCCCTAAAGACGTGGTGGAAAATTTACAGTCCATCTAAATGTAAAATGTAACTAGTAAAACCCGTGCTTCTCATGCCACCAGCAGAGTCGACAGTAAATAGAAAATTGGCCAATAGAAGCAGAAAATAAGTTGAACATTTTTAAAAAATGAACACATCTAATCCCCAGGAAGTTATGTCAGACATCATCACATTTGATAGCACCCAGGTACAAAAGGGTGAATTGTCTACGACCTCACTGAGCGGACTCAATTTTCTTTTTCAATGGTTGGGGAGTAATACAATGAAAATCAACAGCATGTACAGAACCTACAAAGCTACAACGACCACGATACCGAGAGCATGTAATGTATGCATCAATGCAATCATGGCCATACTTGTCGTTGATTACAGTTTCCTTCGCTCTGCTTTTCATGCGAGCTTGTCTAACTGTGCCATTTAGTTGGAAAATAGTGGACGGCTACAACACTGCAGCATGTAGTCATTACTGATTGCACTTGGGTATAGAAGTGCGCTGTGACAACCTACAGTTAAGACAGATTTGCTGGCAGAAAACCAAAAGGGGAAAGAAAAAAAAAATTATAAATAAAAATACATTTTCAGGAGAGTTTCAACAATTAATACGAGAATTGCATTAAAGGAGAGCGCGGGCTGAATAGAGGAGACAAATCACAGTGATAAAAGTTTAAAAGACAGCTTCCTGGGTGGCGCAAACAAAAACACATGCTTAAAAAGAACCGTCTACCAATCACCCATTACTCGTTACTGAGAGATTTTTATGGTTTTCCCACGCTAATGTTCATTTTGTGAGCGCTCCCAATCAGGCTTCATTAGCCAAATGATGCCTCTATCAAGCCCCTGGGCACACGTAAACAAGCTAGGACCAAGCGCCGCTGATGGTTTTATTAATGCGGCTGATTATTTTTAGAGGCTACTTATAGGAGTGAGTCGAGGATTATAGATTCTTCAGAGAAATACCGGAGTGACGTATCGTTGAGAGCCACGAGGGCTGCGCGGTAAGTGATTCACAAGTATTAAATTACAATTAGAATCACTTATTAAACCCATCGTGGAAAATCTTTTATTCTCTTGTGTATACATACACGATACCTACCCCAGAGATATCAGCCACTCTGTGGATGGGAACCTCCTTCTTGCTGTGCAGCCCTTTTCCGTTCTTGATGGCCCTGCAGTCAAATCATAAAACACACACACGTCTCCAACATAGCTCAAGAGTCTCCGTAATACATGGATACAGGTTTAATAGAGCTGGCGATATTGTAGCTCTTTATGTCATTACTGTAGACACATAGCCTTTGTGAAGTAGGATGTAAATTCATTCACCAATTTCCCTTTCACAAACTGCAATCAACTGGAAGCACTTGAGGGAGGATTTTTTTTTGTTTTGTTTTGTTTTTTTTTTCCCCCACCCAGATAATCTATAGGCTTGAGATGGAAATTGGAAATTGTGGTTGAGGAGTAACATCAAAAGAGAAATTATGGTTGGGAAAGTGGAATGAGGAGAAAAGGAGAGTTAGCGAGGGGGGTTTAGCGATGAGGACTGGTGGTGGTGATATTTGCTTTATAAAGCCTTAAGGACCACATGACATGAGGATGACCCGTGGTTGCTGCTGCAAAGTGGAACCACGAGTCATTTGGATGCAGACGCAGAGCCTCGAAGGTAGCACATGCACATTTATGCAAGCATGTACATACAATATGTGCATTTAATAGCCAAGAGGAGGTTTCTTGAAGGCTGTGGGCCACTGGCCTTGTGCAGTGGGAACTAAAAATAAAACCACAGCTATAGACAGAAACCTCTCATCAACTCTAATAGGACCCCACCAGGGACAGAGAGAAAGAGAGAGGAAGAAAAGGAGAGGGGGAAGGGAGGAAAAGAAATGGGAAAAGAAGACCCAGAAGAGCAAGGCCAAAGAAGGACAAAACTGAGAACAGCTAAGGTGCAGAAACAAGGACACAATGTGTAAAGGAAGAAGGAGAGAGGAGAAAGAACAGGGCGGCTGGCCAGCGACACTGCATGAAAGAAAGAGGGAGAGAAAGAGTTAATCCTATAAAAAGAGGCTGTGGCTGCATCTGCTCTACCTATAGCAAGCAGATCTTAATCTATGGCAGAGTAATAAAGCTTGTACTAAATCTCTCCACTGCACCTCCATATAATTATATTCATAGGGCCTGTGTAAAGAGAGCCTATGATTTAGCGTCTAGCGCTTGGGAAGGTGAATTTGTGCCCAGGCATGTGAGAGGAAAAAAAAAGTGGGGGGGGGGCACCAATACATGTATGAGTAAATATTGGAGAGTAATGACATGTTTCCTCAGGAAAATGTAGCAATGGCTGTGATAGGCTGTAACTTATGACAGTGGCAAGGCTAAAATAAATTCTGAAAAAATAATAAGTTACTTCACCTGCGGATGCCGGATGCACCAGCAAATGCAAAAAGCAATTTGGGGGGGAATAAAGCCTCAAGGTCATATTTGATTCTCTTCGATTTCCCAAGAGAAAAATTTGTCAAGGTCAGGAGAGGGATTATTGTACCACGTACACATGAGCGTGTTTATTTGAAGCAAAAAAAAAAAAAAAGTGAAGTTATCAAGTCCTTTGTGAGATCCATTGTGCCAAAGAATATAGCTGTTAGAGTTCACGTAAAAGGGAGATGGGAGAGTGTGAAAGTGCTTTGTGTGGAAGAGCGAGCGTTTCCTCACCGTGCCTCTGCGGCAAGCAGCTCGTCGTAGTGGGAGGAGCGCTGGTCATCATCCTGTCTGTATTTGATGACTGTGGCAAGGCCTTTACTGACCAGAGCTTCTGCTATGTTACTGGAGAAAGAGAGAGAGAGAGAGAGAGAGAGGGAGGGATGGAGTAAAAGATTAATAAAAACAACAAGCAAAACCTTTTGGCTTCCTACAGAATTCTGAGCGAGCCAGCTCAACAAAAAAAATAAGGGCATGACAAATCCCAAAGGTGGCTTTGCTCAGGAACAAAGGTTACCTAAATGTTGACATTGCACACTTGACTAACCGCTTCCTCGCTGCGTTGCTGGTGTACAGAGGAGAGGATTATGGGAAGGAAGAGGGATGTATTGCGGTATTTAATGTAGCACTTAGTGGGTAGCCCTTGGACATCAATGTTCTCGCCGAGGTGTGGGAGAAAGAAATCAACGGACAGAAAAGAACTCTGCGGAAATTAGCCTGCGCCACTGAGCTTTGTGTCGCATGTAGCAGGTATTGTAACTGACAGTCAATGTTTTCTACACAACTAAGCGCAGAAAACAGAATACAGGAAGCATAAAGACAGCAACTTATTTTTTTTAACTTCAGTTTTTTCCCATGTGTATTACTGTACAAAGACTTTTGACACTTTAATCTCATCTCAAAGATCCAGACTGCAACCCTTTTTTTTTTTTTTTTTAAAGTGTACAAGTTAGAAGTTCACATAGTCGCAGTTGTGTGTGCGTATGAGGACCTTCCAGCCTGCATAGGCCACTGTGGTTGCACTACTTTTTCTTCCTCACTGGCTCAGTCAGCCTTTCCCTACCTGCACTATAAGGCGATGTAATTTTCGGACTCCTGAGTGCACCTGAATATAAGCCACACCCACTAACTTCAAAAAGAAATTTGTACATATATAGGCTGCACTTGTTTATAAGACGCAGGTGTACACGTAACATGAGATATTTACACAGAAAGATGCTACACAGAAAGATTTTTTTAACTTTTAAGTAAATACATACTGGTAACATACACAAATACGTAACCCAAATGCTTTTTTCTGAACAATGCCTGTAACACATCTGGTTAAAAAAAATTGTCGGAATTTCATTGAACAGCCTCAGAATTACTTCGTCACACACTTCCTCAGTCTCTCTTTCATCGTCGCTCTCAACGTCACTTTCGTCTTGAGGCAAATTCGTAAAAATCGTAGAAATCCATATATTAGCTGCATCATTGTTTAAGCTGCAGTGTTCACAGTGAGTGAAAAAAGTAGCGGCTTATAGTCCAGAAGTTACGGGAGATAAAATCTCTTGGTTTCAGCTTGGGTAATAGTGACATTACAGTGCCTTACTTGCCAGTTTTGATATTCTAATTCTGTGCTCTTCAGACTAAGAAGCAAGCGAATTTTTCAGCTGAACTGCAGGCTGTGCTTGCATAGGATAGGAGAAAAATATGGAGATAAATTAAAACGTAGTATGTAGGGTTACAATTTGAAAATCAAGATGGTTTCTTGCACCAGGGCTACCAGCGGAAAAGTCGGCCTGGAGTCCTGCATGCTCATTCTACAGCAGTGGCAGTGACCCCCGAACACTGTGTCATGACAAACTTTCTTCAGCGACAAGAAGAACAAGCAGTACTGTCACAGATGGTGAGGCTGCCTCATAGACCAGATCTCATCATCGCAGAGTCAGTCTGGGATTACATGAAAAGACAGAGGCATTGTGAGAGCACACAAATCCACATAAGAACTGTGGCAAGCTCTCCAAGATGCTTAGAACATTACACAATTTCAGCACATTAGAGCCTCACGTATTGGCAATAACACAAGCAGGCGCCAACAAAGTCTCAAGCATTCAAAACATGCTAACGAGTGCCAAGTCTTCCACCGCGGGGAGGGAAATTATTAATAATACGCCGCAACACAAAGTCGTACAAGGTCAAAACCGTCTACCCCACTGACCGCCTCGACCCCTGACCTCAGGATTCACGGGGGGCCTTGCCAACTGTTAGAGTGGCTGGTGCAGTCGGCTAACGTTGGGTGGTAATTGACTGTTGACAAGGCCGGATCCTGACCTCTGCGCAGGCCAGTAATATCAGACAGACGGTCGGTTCGATGACAAAGAGGGATCTATGTCTCCATGTGCGTGCATGACGGCGCTTTGTGCCTGAAGCGATACAGAGAAAACCAGATGATAAGTGGAGCTTTCAACTGTCGGGAGTGAGAACAGACTTCTAAAAGGTTAATTTCGAGACGCGCGTTGGCATTAAAGCTCCTCTGCTCGGGTTTTGATTAAATTTGAACCTCTGAATAGTTTAATCAGGTTTATAACTGTGATACTGCGTAAAATACATGTTTCAAAAAAAGTAAGACCCAACTCCTTCAAAGCGGTGTTTGTAGATAGAAAATAATTGCTTGCACTGAGGCGACCCTTGTCGTAAAATTAAAATACAAAGAAGCACTTTCAGGTTACTTTGTGATTCGCGATGAGATTACAAGTTCTGAGCATTTAAAAATGATTATTCTGTTTTGTCTTGCATCAGATGAACTTAACTTTGAGAATGTGGCAGACGGCTACAGTAATGAAATGTCTCTGTGAAGTCTTTTACACTGACAAATTACATGCTGTATGATCTGCTGGTAAGAAACGTCTATATGGAACTCCGACTGCAAGCGTGTACTGGAGCTAGCTGCTGAATTATATCAACAGCAAGAAAACAAACCAGAACACAAACACACTAAAGAGCAACTTCTAGGTTGAATTGTTCGCTAATTTTTTTCCTAACATTTCTTGAACTTGATTGTAAAATTAATGCACCGCTTCATGTGTCTTATGTGACATAAATGCAAAAATTCTAATGAAAAAGTCGGCATTTTGAGCAGTACTCTTAAAACCACTCTGTATTCCATCACATAAGGGAGTCGAGTTTGCCTCAGCACACTCTAACAGTAGGTGGTCGTGAGTCTGAGCAGCTGTGATTTGGAGAGTTGGTCTTTTTTTTTGCTAATTACTCTACATTTCAGTGTTTTTCATCATGGTGAGATATTGTGTTTATGCAGGGTGCACAAACAATAGCCTTCCAGGATATCGAATCCACACTTTTTCCCCCAACTATGGACCTGTGAGAAGAGAAAACGATCACGTGCGGCGCTTATTTTGGAATGGAGGATCATTTTCCTGCATGAATGACTGGCTTCTGGGTGGGATGTTTAGGTAAGAACCGTGTGAGACAGATAGATGTTTCTTTGGTGCACGCAGAAGCTTCTGGTTTCAGATTGGACGTTCAAAGTCTTCTTGTATGTTAAACTTCTCGAACGGTCAGCCCTCTCCCTCCTCTCTCATGTGGCGCCACAAAACATAGTGTCGGTTTAACTTAGACAAGCAAGATGAGACCGATACCAGCTGATCCTCCCACATGACTTTCTGTTATAGGCAACACTCCAGCGTTACAAAGCCAGTACTAGTTTTGTTCTATCCTGAAATGCGATGGGAAACTTTACGGCACCAACGTTTGCCAGCGTTATCAAATGTTGGTGATTCACCGAGACACCTGCTCCCTTTTCCACCGGTTGTCACTGATGGCTGGTATTTCTTCCAATCTTTGTCCGTTCCTGGTCTCTCAGACACCCGGTAGGCTCATAATTATAAACCTGTGGCCCCCCATTAGCATATAAATATACAGTTTTTAACCTCTTCGGTGTCACAGGGGGTGGGTAGCGCTTGTGTTTCTAATTCGGATTTTTCGTGGTGCAGGTGGTTTCGATGACTAAAACAGTAAAATCCTGCGTTTGCATTAATCCATGAGTAATAATAATCTAATGATATATCACACTGTACTGCAGTATAACAGAGACGACATATTTTTCTTTTGAAACCATTGTACATTTTCCAGACTTTTATCTTAAGTAACATTTGCAATGCAGGACTTTGACAGAGTGGTATTCGTTTACCTCTACCACTGCCCATCTCTATCTAATAAGGTAAACATTTAGTAATTATATGAATTATTACATTTACGATATTGTCTTAGCAGAGATTAGCACACCCACAGCCAAACTGTGCATCCCCTTTAAGGACGGTGGTGCCGTGGGCTGGTGGGTTTGTTGTGAACACTTTCACTCAGCTCGTGAGGGAAGCGCCAGAACGCAGGAAAGTGTTGCTACGATGAAAAAAAAAGTTGCTTTATTCTGCAGTAACAAGTTTAGATAAGCAGAATAGTTTCAGTCCGTGTGTTGTGTTTGCTGTCACAAGAGAGTCTCTTCTTACGTTGTCGTGCGTTCTTCAGAGCAAAGCTGGGTGAACTTTTGAGAAGATAAGTGTTAGCAGAAGAGAAAAAAGAGCTACATCATGTAACTGTAAGCGTAGAAACGGCGCTCTCTTTTCTGGTTTTGTGTTTGCTTACTTTATTGTAACGAAAGCAAAGTCAATTCCTGTCCACGTAAAACATTTTGTTGCTTAATTAAGGTGAGGCAAGATGATCACACAATTTTGTATTCCCCTGCTAATCAAGCAACTACTAAAGTATGTCCACTGAGAAAAATGCTAGACAAATGTATGAGGAGATGAGAAGACGGCAGTATATACACAGTAGGTATTTGCAGTGCACTGCTTATAAATAGCCAAAATAAAATGAATCATTTCCAATGAATCATTAAAAATCGCAACTTTGGAACTACTTCTAAGTCTGACCTAGCTCCGATGATCAACCCTCCCGTCAAAACTACTGCTATGATCCATATTTCTTACTGTTGAACTGGACCTAGCCTCACTTTTTGATTTCATAACCAAGTTGTCTTTTTCCAGGCAAACAGAAAACTGTAAAAACTACTCTACATATTATTGTAGTGTATATACAGGCTTTCATTTTTCCCTACACTGATGAGGATAATGAAACTCCAAGCTGCTCCTCCAGTAAACCCCTCAGCGTGGCGTGACGTGGTCCACTACTTACATGCCGCCAATTGTGACTGTAGCACAGGTGCGCTCTGCGAAGGCGGGCGTTCCTTCTCCTGGACCGGTCGCTGCTCTGATGTAGTCCACTGTCACATTGACCTAAAGGGGAACATAAGCCAGAGGTCAAACAAAACAAAAAAAAACACACACACACACCAAGAGTAGCGAGCCTAAGCGAACATCAGTTACGGTAATAATTAGTGCTGAAAGTGTTCTGGCTTGTGTGTGTATGTGGGTCTTTTGGTTTGTCCCACTTCTCAAGGTCACCCCGAGTCAGTGCGAATCACGTCAGGCGGCACTGTAGATCTCCCCAGAGGAGGAGTATTAACACACGGTGGGTGTTTGGGACAACACACACACACAAACACACACACACACACACACACACACACAGAGTGAACAGTGATAGAACCCAAATGACCCTACACTGTGTGTTCTCAGCACAGCTCCCCAGGGATGGACTCCAATCCACCCACCCCGAAGAAACAATTTTGTCACTCAGCTGTGTGCGTGTGCATACATCCCCAGGCATGTGACAGGGAAAGCCTGCTTTGTGGGCCAGACACAGGCAGACAGCGCTAACAGCAGGGACGCAGCCATACCGGTGCACACAATCGGCAGTTTAAGAGCTACGTGTCAGACAAGTGTGATGGGAGAAGGGGGCAAAAATGTAAAAAAAAAATGTGGGAATCTGGCTCTTCATCATAAGGCAGACAGAGACGATGCAGACAGGCCTATTACAGAGACATGAACGATCGACGCCGGCCTGTCATTAGACGGACAGGATGAGGACATGATGACACGGACAGGAAAACGAGAAGAACCTCTGTCATAGCAGAATGCCGCGTCATAGAGTATTGTTCAGCAGAAAATAGTATGTGCAGTTTCAGAGGAGGAGAAAAATAAAAAAAAAGAGACACCAGGAGAGGGATTATGTTTTTTGGAGGTAGATGTGCTGCTGAATGGGGAAAAAAAAAAGTAAGACCATTTCTGAGACAATTTGGAGCAAAGAAATGACTGGCACAGGTGGGTTACAAATGAAAAAAGAAAGTTTTTCAGGGCCTTATTGATTTAAAAAATATGATTTAGGTGTGGGGGATTATCTGGAAAAAGAAAGAAATCAAAACTTAGTAGAAATAGTTCATCTCCACTTCATAAATTTCATCTAATTTCTATGAGACAACCTTGTCATCCAGCTATCAGTTAAAAAATAAACACCCCTCTTTGACTAGAATGTCCATTAATTGCACCCATATCCTGATTAACCCTCGTATTACGTTTTGCTTTGTGATTACTCTCAATTGTAGATCATTTTGCAAAAATCCCCGTCTTAAAAACACTGTCAATCTTCCTCAGTCTTGCAACCATTCTTCCAGGCCATTATCCTCTCTCCATCATGGAAGCTCTTCATTTTCTTAAAGCCCAAACATGACAGATTGTAATGTCTATTCAGCCTTATTGAAAAGTGGAGCCATTTAAATCGTGCGGGTAAGTGAAGAATGGAAGACAAACAAATCATTGTAAAAAAAAAAAGGAAGTATCGACGTTAGCTGGCGAGGGGAAAATGAGACGAAATGACACGAGGATGAGCGAGGCAAAAAGAGGAGGTCTGAGGGGGAGATTTAATCACGCTAGCAAAATGTAACGATGGATGCTATAAGCTATGTATCCTGAATGCCAGTAGTTAGCCATTAAGCGAGGTGATGACAGATTATAAACTTTGACCATGCAATGTTAGATTAGAGGAGTTCCAGGCCTATTCTCCACGGGCCATCTAACAGATCCCCTGATAAGGCAAAGCCATCCATAAGAACCCCCCCAGAGCAGAGTGAAACAGAGGGGGAGAGACAGCGGATGGATTAGAAAGTGTGGGAGTGATAAGGACAGTAGAAGTGTGAGACGAAATGTGTTTGTTCTGCTGAAGCGACATTTGGTTAACTCTGCCAAAGGACTCATGTTTGGAACATGTTTGTGTGTGAGTGAGGGCCAGAAGAAAGTAATGAATATACACATATGTTGGCATGAATTCCATTTCATTCATTCATTCTTTATTTCGAGCATATTAAAAGAAAAGAAACTAACAATATATATAAATAAAAAACAACATTAAATCATAAGACTTCATGTGAGTGACAGACAAAATACATAATATATACATGTTGTGTGCACATATGTGTCATTCACCAGGGATTTCACCACTTTCTGGAATGGTTGATTCACTTAATATCGCATAAATACAGAAAACATGTTCTGAGCAAAGCTTGCACTGAAAAATGCCAGCGAATTAGAAAGGTTTACTTGTACAAATACAAAATATACAAACAAATGTGTGTTGTCTAGGAAATGATGTGATCTAAATTGTATTAAAATGACCCCAAAATGTGCACACACAAATTCTACAACAGCCTTTCTAGCTCCACAGCTAGCTCCGGTGCAAAACTTTAACAAAATTCTGATCCCTAATATGTACCTTACATTATAAACTAAGGTCAACTTGTGCATTAGATAATAGATGTGATCGTGCTGCTAAACCAGAAAGCAATGCATTATATGAGCTTATTAATTAGCCAGCTAGAATAGGGTTTGCTAACATATTAAAACCATTTTGTCTTATTTCCCAGATTGTGAACACAACATAGCGATGTGTCTCCTCCTTTATCTTGGACATTATGCAGTTTGGGTCGATGTAAATTCAGCTACTGCACAAGGGGTCCTTGAACTACACATCTGTGACGTGCACATTTAACCAAACCATCAAAATGACTTTATTCTACATGTGTCAATTTGAAATGTGCCTTAAAATAAACTGCTCGCTCTAACCAGGTTCTTTAAAAAGACTACAAACTCTGCATTTCTCGGCACAAGTGTGAAGCCAGCTATGGCAAACAGTCATGTCACAGAGTGGAATAAAAATCACTTTTCTGCTGAACTGACCTGAACTGCAGGGCTGTGTTAAAAACATAAGCAGTAAAATATGTGTAGTATGTAGAGTCACCACTTGGAAAATGTTGTACATGCCAATTCCATTTGTTTTTTTTTGCTTGTATTTATGGCATCACATTTTTCAGATCTCTACTTCCATTCGTGGTTTCGCCGTTTCAATAGAGGTGCATGACTTTATAATGCAGTGAACAATTAGAGCGTAAATGTGAGTTACAATATACAGCCAGTACCTGTTGAAGTTCAGAGGGTTAAAACAGCACAGTGACAACACCATGACTCCGGCTGTATGCTTGGGCTAGTTTGCAGAATGAACTACATCCCTCCCTGATGGAATCGCAGGACAGACAGAAACAAACCCAACGCTTCCCAAAATGAGTTTCATTTGAGGCGGTATTAATCGACTTATGCCGAGATATGATGAGGAAACGGTACATGTGCCGTGTCGTGAGCAACAGTAATCGCAGCCCGGCATGGGCTCAGCGTGAGTGGTTTTCCAGACAGTGACGGGCTGCTTATCCCGATAAAAGTGTGGAAGGTTTAGGTCTGCGACTGTCTCCTGCACCTTCCCATCTCACCGAGCTCCCACAGCTCGTTGCAATATTTAAACTGATTCTGCCAACAAATAAACATTTAAAAAATTTAAAAAATCTGCCGCAGACCCATTTGTAATCAGAGCGAATTTAACGAGTGTTCTTGGTGGAATTGTATATCATCGCTGCTCAGCTGGTGCGGGGAAAGGATGCTATGCCGAGCTAATGAAGAGGGACATTAGACATGCAGGTATGCACGCAGGTGTGACAGCGGCATCACCTGCACCGCGGAGGTTGCGAAATCCACAAGATAAAGTCGTGTTTGAACATAAAAGATCTCTGGATTTCGTTCGGCTTTGAAGAGGCAATAAAAAGAATAGAAAGAAGTGGGGGAGTGACGGTTAAGAAAATGAGCAGAAGAAGGGAAAGCATGGTAGGAATGTATGGCAAGAGAACAGTGTGTGGCTGAGTGAACAACTGTGTGTTTGCAAGAGAGGTGCTTAAGTTGCTGCTGTGTTTTAGCAGGCTATAATCGCAGCTGGCTATCATTTAATGAAGTGAGCTGTGCTGGAAAGGGAGGAAAAAAGAAAAAAAAAACCTCAGGCTGGGACAGCACAAGAGAAAGAGATGGAAGCAAAGGAGGAGGAGGAAGCCCCATCTGGATTTTCAACCATGGGACCTGATGACGCTTAGGTCTACCCGCTTTGCATCTGCTTGAACACACACACCTCAAGCTTTTCCTCAAATCAACTTTCACTCCCGCAAACACGCCACCGCGTCAAATACCGCGGCGCGACGCACAAGACGCTCTCAGTGCATTCGCGTGCACACCAACAAGAAGGGGGGGGGGAAACTCTGTCGCGAACAGTACTACACAAGCAGCTGCATAACAGGAGCCACTTTGAGCACGCAGGATTATCCGAATGTGCTCAACCCTGATAAGTGGCTTAATGCAACATTTCCATTCGACTTTTTTTTTTCTGCTGAGGCTGAGACCCAGGCGCACAAGAAGCACTACTTATAAAGTTAGCCAAATCAAGCTTTTTGGGATTATGTCACCATGCGAGCGCTGCCGTTTCAATGGGGGTGGGGGGATGTATATGAGAAAGACGGGAGACAGACAGACAGATGTGGAGTGACAGAAGAGAAAGGAGAGAAAGGAAAATGCCGCGGTGCGTTTTTAGCCAAACGGATAGCTCAGAAGAAGTTTTTTTTTGGATGTAAGGTAGCGTGCGTTACTCAGAGATAGTCAAACATGTCTGCTGAGTGCCAAAAACCATGTGTCATGTATGGTGTTTTAAATGAACAATCGAGGATGTTGCGAAATGTAAAATAAGATGCAGGGCTTAGCATCAAGAAACTGATCAAAAATGATAACGATATAGATATAGATCGATGCCAGGCCCGCTGTGAACTCGTCTTTCAAAAACCAGAACAGGTATTGCACCAATTCCTTTCTGCCTCAGAGAGCTATCAAATATAGACTCCGCTTGGCCAAAAAAAGAGAGAGGGGAAAAAAGGCAGTCTTTTGAATATGGATATTAGATATGCTTTATAAAAGATCAAAAGCACCGTGCTCTCCTTATAGAGATGAGAAATAGGGGGTTTAATAGAAAAAAAAGCATTTAATATAGCTTTATTCTCCTAAACCGCAGCGGTGGCATTAGGGCTTTGAGCTTTAGCACACTAAGACTGGTAGTTAATGCTTAGTCACGTCCTAGAAGGTTTAGTCAGGGGAAAATCTGCTTGTTTCCCAATTCATGTAATGTATTGCACTCTTAGGCACTTCCCCGAGCTTTCAAAGAGAACACTGTCAAGGGATGAGGGGGGGGGAAATACCTGTAGGTCAATCTGTTAACTCAACCTTGAGACCAAGAGGGACGATTAGCTCTGGTCAAGTCCGGCTTGAGCTACACGATGCGGAAATGCACCTTTTGTTGAAGTGACAGTAAATCTGCAGTCTGTAAGTCCTCCTCTCTTCTTTCAGGGGAGACCCAAATCACACATATTGTTTCCCCTTAAATCCACCAGGTCATGTTCCATTTACCCGGCTGTTGAGGGGGGGAAAAAAAAATTTTTTTTTTTTTTTTTTGCGGCGGGGGAAGGGGATTAAAATTTAAAAAAAACATTAAAGTGGTGCTCTCTCAAGCAAAATTTCAGGGAAAACTGTGGTCTTTGAGTGTTCTTCTAATGCTTACTGCTCCAAATCTGTCTCCATAGAGCTTATTGTACGGAGACAGGATGACAGTAAGTGGGTCGACTAAACTGCTCTCTTGGAGTGCAACATGCATCTGTACACTTATACCTGCATCCAACTAGAGAACACAAGTAGGCCAAGGTAGCACAGATTTACAATAAACCCTTCAGCTCGAAAATAAAGCTTCACCTTGTTATCTTCTCATTCAAATGAAATCTTTCTCCGAAGCAGTGAAACAATCCTTTTTTTTTTTTTTTAAGGCTCTGTGATTATTTTTAAAGATGATACATGGTAACAGAGCGTTTAATTCGGAGCTTGTGTCTTGGCAACAATAAAAAAAATAAATAAAAAATGGAAGGCATTCTGGAGCTCTTCCGTTATCGATTGTGAGGAGAGAGGAAGTCGTACTGCTGGCAAACGGGCAAGAGCTCTCCACTTAAACCTAACGCACTTCAAAAAGCCTGTAAGCACACACCTGGGAGATTCACGGTCAATGCTAATCAAATGTAGAGGAATATCGTGGCATACGCTATATATATATATACATGAGCCTGCTGAAGTTTTGCCCACATTAGATGCTTCAGTTTTGCCCAGAGGATGAGTCTCGAATTCTTTCTGCAGTATACAACAACATAAACATACTGCCTCGTCATAAAGATCAGTCTTCAGTTAAAAGCGGGATAGTTCGGCCCCATGGAGCCTCGATCTCGTCATCTTGGAGTTAGTCTGGGATCACACTAAGAGACGGAAAAGACCTGATAGAGCCTCAAGTGCAGCACACAGGAACAGACCAGCAGCATCAGACACGATGGACTGTTAAATGAAATTCAGCAACATGCAGTACGTGGGTACCAGGTAATCTCAGCTTTGAAGTGACACGACTGAGGCAACCCCATAAGGGAGTGAAGGATACTGTTGACTGACTGCCAAATAATTTACCACAAGGAATAAACACGTGTAGTTTCAGTTGCTTCCACATCAAAATGAAAAAGCAGCTCATCAACGTGGGATCCAACAAATGTGAACTGCCGTTTAAACTCGAATAAGGACAAAATCCAGTGCCAGAGTCTGTATTTCTGAAATTACCGGCAGATGGAAAGTTCATCAGCTAGCTACAGAGACTAGAAAGGATCTAAAGGCCGATGATACTGTGTACTTTTCTTTACTTCAGACAGGTGAGCTGTCACGCGCAGTCACAGTTTGACAGTTAAATCAATTGTTACACAGCGGCCCTCCTCGGGTCGAGCCCCAAGCTTCACCACAGCTGTCGGAATTTTTTTTTTTTTTTGCCATTCATAATAGACTGATGCGTTTACTAAAGTCTAGTAAAGTGCACACGAGTGAGCTAAAAGATGGGTGGATTGTCACTGATGAAGTGCAAAGCTAGCCAGTTTCGCTCTGAAATTTTCAGAGGTGGGAACAAACAAAGTACAAATACTTTGTTACTGCACTTAAGTAGATTTTGCAGGTATCTGTACTTTACTTGAGTACTAATTTCTGACGACTTTTTACTTTTACTCCCTACATTTGAACACAAATATCTGTACTTTCTACTCCTTACATTCTCAAAACTGGCTCGTTACTTGTTCCAGTCTCTGCGGATGACGACATGACGTAAAAGACGTAACAACAAGCGTCTTTATCTTTCCCAGCAGTGGGCACTTTGTCACTGAAGCTCAACACACCTCTGCCTGCCTCAGCTGCCTGCCAGAGGCTTTTTAGCACTGCAGGACTGATTTTTGGACCCAAAAGTTCCCATCTTCAACCAAAGAACTTTGAGAACCAGCTTCTACTGAGGCTCAATAAAAGATCAAGAGTGTTTATATGTTGATTATAATGTTTATAATGTTGCTGAAATGGAAAACTGTCCAGTGATTGTTTTTTCTCTGTAGCAGCACTGTGCAGGTTCTTAAAGGATGAAAACAATCCTATTTTGTGTGCTTAAAACTCAAAAGAGGCATCGTGTATGATCGAAGCTAAAAATTAATTTTTACTTTTGTACTTTCTGAACCTGTACTTTTTTACTTTTACTTGAGTAAAGGAGTTGAGTCAGTACTTCTACTTTTACCAGAGTCTTATTTTTACACAAGTATCTCTACTTCTACTTAAGTAAAGAATGTCAGTACTTTTGCCATCTCTGGAAATATTTATGGCAGGAAATATACAAGAGGATCACATAGGCAACGAGAAACTGAAAGCTTCCACTGACGACCAACTGTTAGCTACGAAATTAAACTGGAAAAAGAAAAGAAAAAAAAAACTGTATGCAGCGTACACAAGAGAACTGGTGCTGGTTAAAAGGCAAATGTTTTTCATACCAAATATTGATTTCATTAAGCATTTTCTGTTTACTGCACTCTATGTGAAGAGAACTGATAAATAAAAGCTATTAATGGTACTTTAACATCTGCGTCATATTACATATTTAACATAATGACAGAGAAGGGAAGCGCGTGGACAGATCTATGCAGATCTGAAGAGAAATGCCAAGTACAGATTAAAAAGATAGTATCAGACAGAGTAGATGGTAATTAGCCGTGGAGGTTTGTTGTGCTCGTCGTATATTAAAACGCTGATTAAGTGGTCGTGGTTTGCATTCACACTATTCTGGACAAACAGATCCCTGATGACCGCCAACCCTCAGCCGTGGCTTGAACGATGAAATCTCTCAACTTGTCATTGAGCGAGCTTCCTTAAAAGCCGTCCACATGTGTCTGGATCATCTGGGATGCGTTTTAATACACATTGTAAACAGGGCGACTGACTCACACCGGTGAAAACACGCACAGTCAACACACTTAAGACACCAGCTCTGTTTGATGCATACACAATCATGCACACTTTCCTCTCTGATAAACAATACAAACAGTAAGTTGCCCGAGGCTTGGAGTGACATGGAAACATTTCCGCTAAGTTGACTTTTGATACACCCTTGAGGATAAGCAAGGAATACTGTGAAACCAAACTGGGTATACAGACGACACAGACTGATAGGAGTAATATCAGATACGGTGCGTGTATGTGTGATGAGGACAGCTATAACATAATTAAAAAAGGCAGTCAGAGCACGGGGTAGACATATCCAATCTCATAGTGCACCCATAATTATTATGTAGGGAGTGATTTTATTAACACTGTGAATCCTGAAACATGCCAACAGGTTTGAAAGGCCTGTTACATTTTCTAAAAATGCCAAAGTTACAGCATTTATCTGAGCTAAAAACTGTAGAAACATAAAGAATGGTCTGACTACCAGTGTTTGCAACAGTCTAACTTATTATGCGTGTTTTTTGTTTTAGTCTGGAACATTTACCACAGTTAAGCCTAAAATTGAGATGTTTGATGAAAATCACTTTATTCATCATGTTGAATGTAAAAATGTCTGAAAAAATAATTTCTTCAAATCGTATTCGGTAAAAAACAAAACAAAACCAGTCATAAGTTTGGCTGTGTTTACACTGAGCAGATAGACGAGTACGGAAACAAATTTGAAATGTAAGATAACATAATATAAGATAAGCTAAGATTAGATAGGATAAGATAGGATAAGCTAGGCTAAGCTAAGCTAAGATAAGATAAGTTAAGCTAAGCTAAGATAAGCTAAGCTAAGCTAAGATAAGATAACATAAACTAAGATAAGCTAAGATTAGATAGGATAAGATAAGATAATTCTTTATTGCTTCCCATAGGGGAAATTCAAATAAATAAATAAAAATATCTATGATAAATAAATAGATAAATAAGCAACATTTTTGTAAAGTAAATCATGAAAGAAATCAAGACTTGGATTCCTTTTTATGATTTATGGCATTATAACTTTGTCACGCTGCACAGAATAGTTCTTTTCTGTTCTCTCTACTTTTAGCCAAGGTTATGCCATTTCCATGGAGATGCAGGGAACATATGAGAAAAAATGTGATGGAAGCAAAAAAAAAAAAAAAAACCGCATACTACTGTACATTGAATAGCTCAGCGCTTGCATGAGGAAAGAGCTAATGACCACAAGGGTGAAGTGATACAATATATGTATTCTGACTTCGTCTATATGCCAGGTCCATACAACATCCACACACAAACTAACATGTTGTAACGTGGGCAATTCAACATACAAGACTCTGCACTCATTATAAGGCTTGATATAACACTAACACACATGTATATTTATCATACTGCCGGCATATCTTTCTACACTTTAGCAAGGCTGCAGTGCCCCTATTCCCATTACGTGCACGCTCATTATTTCCAAACACAAACACCACAAATAAACAGCAGAATCATTATTCTCGCTTCACTCGTCAAAAGGCAGCTTATGGCTGAATTTTCTGTCATTAAAAAAACATTAATGAGGATGATTAAAATGACTGTGATGAGAGGCTGGGACAGGGATATGAATCTCACTCCCGTACTGACTGCCAAAAGGAACTCTCTTGGCTTTTTTGGCTTTGAGTGGGTGCCTGTTTTTGTGTTTATCAGGCTGTAGTGCTCAACTCGGTAATACAGTTATGAAAGCGTGCGAGACAGAAATGTTTGCTCCATCTTTTGTAAAAAGGTGCCGCGGCTTGGGCCCCCTGAAATATGTACGTTTGTTTGGGCGCAGTCTGAGTTTAGCTGAAGTTCAGGCTGGGGCTTAAAGCACACAAAGAATTGATTTGTTAAGGTGTAACCTACAAATTTTTAGGAGCGAGCTGCAAAACAACATTGGATTTATGATTTCACTTGTGTCTAGGGAAGTCATTTTGTCTAGGAGATGGAGCATAAATGCACCATTTTGACAGACCTACATTAGTCTGCACTTGTAACTGCATTTCCATGGAAATTTTTTCGCAATCTTTTCCATCGTGATCCCTATTATTTTTGTGGCCCGCTTTGCGTCTGACAAGGGTTAAAGGTACCTTTTTGGAAAGAAAGCCTCAAGCACGCTTTTGACCAACAGTTGCACTCGGCACTTTCCTCTGGACAGACAATGACAGTGTAGGCGTCATTTTACTGATTTCATAAAGTAACCCTGGTCTAAAATCAAACTATTGCTAAAAATACATTTAAAATCAGACATAAATCGCTTCTAATCATTGGAACTAAAGTATAATAACCACTTTGATTTTTTTTGTGTCCCTTCAAGATCCAAACCACCAACTTCCATTTCACATGTTCAGTTATTCAAAAACCAAAAAGAAACACTCGAGCCCTCGGTGTCTTTCTTGAGTGCTCTTTAGCTCAGTTGCTGGGTTCTGCTGGGTCAGATGCGTGTAAATCATAGCAGCCCCCAAGGTATACAGACCCGGTAGATCAATAGACACAAGAGTAGGGAAATCAACACTGCTTGTTTAAAGGGTGCGTCCGGGCCAGCACCAAGCCCCAGGGCATCTACAGAGAGTACTTGGTATTCACACTGAGAGATGGAGAGAAATAAAATATCTCACTCAGAAATGCATTTGGCTACCAGTGAGAGGGGGAAAAAGGTGCTGGAACATTTGTATAGCCACTGGGGGAATTCCTATTTAGAGCTATTGTTTGATTCATTAAAGCTGATTAGAGGCAATCATGTTGATTCACACACTGGCATACACACAGACCGAAAACAGGGAGCTTTTAAAGTCTTACCTTTTTACCAATGAGCTTCTTCCTCAGGAATTCACGGGCCTCGAACATGTAGGGGATGTCATAGAGAGGACGGAATCGTTTGTCTTTGTCCTTGTTCTTCTCCTGAATGGAAATGGATGGAGCGATGGATGATGGGGGGGGAAGAAGAGAGAAAAGGGGAAGTTATTCACATTGCATTTTCAAAGATGTGCAACTCAACACATCCACTGCAGATGCACACACAACCCAACCCCACCTCAAGCATACAGACATAAACACAGATTCCCACACAGTCGGCTCGTCTGCTCCCTCAATTTCAGTGCTGCGACAGGGACTGGACTCTGAACTCACTCAAATATTTTAGTGTGAATGGCAGCATAACACACACACACACACACACACACACACAAGCGTCTCTCTCGCTGTCACTACTGACACATTACCCAAAAAAAAAATAACAAATATCAGAATACACAGCTATCAAGGACACAAAGACACAAACAGCCAAGGCAAAAGACACATTGTGTTTAACAGATGCACTAAGGCGAGCTGATACCCGGTGCATATGGTGCATACACAGATGTAGCCACACGTACGCTCACACAGCTGCACACAAAAAAACTTCCCTCAATACGCTCACCCACTCTCTGACAGGAGCGGGCCACAAATAGAACCTATTTGCATTTTCAAAGGAGGCTGAGATTTTGTGTTGCTCCCAGAGTGAATAGACAAACACACACACACAAACACACACACACAGCATGCCCACACACACAGAGAGAGAGAGAGAGAGAGAGAGAGAGACAGGTGTCGTTTTTGCAAGGGCAGGATAAAAAAAATAATAATAATAATACAGCAAATGACAATGATGCAGTGGGAAAATAAACGACAGGCGCTAACAGGAGGAATAAGGCTATGAATGACAATACCAGTATGCTCGCCACCCCTGCCCCTCCCACACTCTTGTATGAACGCCATCATTATCTGTCATGCAAACAGAAGTAACACTCTTCCAAATGAACACACGGGCTTGGATTAATTCCTCATTTCCTCTTTTCTCCAATGGGCTTTCATTCATTCTTAATGACACTCCAGTTGTTCGGAGCTGCCAGGTGTGGCACACAGCTGGGCAGATGGATGTGGAGAGAAGACACACAGGGAGCAAGGCATGTGTGAGCGTACGTGTACTTATGACTCCATTAAGGCTTTTGCTGGTATCACGCTAAAAAAAAAAAAAAAAAATCCAACAAGCAGCGTATCGGCAGCAGTAATTTATCTTTGATATTTTGGATTAATTGTAACATAACTGCAAAGAGGAATGTTGGTTTGGCTCTGCTAAAGGAACACTGCAAACTGCCAAACCTAACAGTCAACAGATGTCCTTTAACCTTGGCAGGATTATAATAACCTTTGAGTTAAATAGCTTTCCATCTTTCTTTTCTCACTCCATCACTCCCTTTTCCCCTCCACTTTCACCAGTAGAGTCAGCACAGTACTGAACCTCAGAGCTAATCTCACACATGCCCAGTGGAAATTGCTCAGCCAAGAGCTGATGTCCTCCATTTTGTGTCAGTTGGGGCTTATTGTCAGGGTATTTCATCCCTACCAAGTCAGTTGCGGTGGGATGATGGGGCCTTTTAGGAACACTGCCAGCCAGGGCTCCTCCATTTTGTGCCCGAGCTGAGGACTTCTACTTCAGGGGATGGGGGGGTGGCTGACATTACTTGGATGAAGTGACTTTGAGTGTCTAGAAAAGCGCTTTATAAATCTGATCAATTATTCCTGGGGAGCATATTTTCTTATTGCATACTAGAGCTGGGTGATACAGCTGAGAAACTCATTTAGACAAAATGTTTCATTTCAGTCAATATTAATAATTACTGATCAATTTTAATGAACTGTTTTTAATAAGGACAATGTGAGAGCGAGTATATTTTTAATTTAACCACCATATTTTAACCACTGTATTCACAAAAGTGATTATTTCTTAGGGCGCCCATGGACTCATAAACAGACGCAGTGACCATGGGTTCGGATCCAGCCCATGGCCATTTGCTGCAGGTCCTTCGCCCATTCTTCTCCTCCTGACTTTCCTGTCTACCTCTACTATCCTATCACATAAAGCCAAAAGGCAAATAAATAAATAAATAAAACAAGTAATTACTTCAAATAAGTAATGATCTCATCTTGATATACGTCATACATAGAAAGCAAGTAAAATCAGTTTGAGCTAAGCTAATTGAACATCAGTTAGATGGAATACATAAACTAACTGTAAAGACACTCTTGGACTTTGGGTAAAGGAGGGTATACAGACGGCAACTAGGACGAACTCGCCACACCACGCCGAGGTTAACGTTCCGAGTTGCCAACCAGGACCAGGTGCCACTGGATGGGAACCCCACACCGGCTTCCACACCGCTTCAAGTCCAATAGCCGTCATCAGTTCTTAGGTGGAAGTGGCGGCTGACACAGGGTCACCAGGTCAGGAGAAAGACCCCGAAAGACATCATGCAAGAGCAACACTGCCTACACTGGAGTCATGGGCAAATAGATGCCCAGGCAGCAACCTCACATGCCTCAGGGGACCTTCATGGAAGCCACGGGGAGAACGTTGGAGAGTAGGACGCCCAACTGTCAAGGGATATGATGGACTGTTATGAGCCAGGGAGGCAGCCCGCTAGGGGTTTGTTCATGAGATCACACTTTGTGTTTTCATTCTGTGCTTTCATGGCAGTTTGCATCTAATGCATTAAAGTGAAACAAACGTTCTATCACCAATTGTGTTATTGCTATTGATAAAGTGCATATTTGGGGTACATGTTGTTATCGTTTTATCACCCCAGCTTAAGTCATATCACGGTAAGGCAATTCCAGATACTGAGGTGTGTTTACATCCTGTGTTCACAGCAGCACTTCAATAACATTCTGATAGTCACAGGTCACAACAACTGGATAACTTCATCGGGCAAAAGTGAAGAACAAGTCAAAGAAGAGGGGAAGAAAAAAAGGAAGAATCATTTCTAACTAATAAGCTGTTTCACAGTGGAAAGGCAGCCATGTCACTGAGGGCACAGAGTGTAAATGTCAGCACTCTATGCCAATTAGGCACAAGGAGTGGAGAAGTAGACAAAGAGGACAAAAGGTACTACTCCTGCATCTTTCAGAAGGTCTATGGGGAACAATGCTAGACCGAGTGGAAGTCGGCAAGGTGAAAGAGTCAGAAAACAAGAAAATGAGACAATCAGAGGAAATGTTTAAAGTGAAAAAAGAAACAGGTAGTCAGGAGGAAGAACACGCCGATGATCGCATCCTCCAGACCGATGTCCATGTGCAGTGTGACCCGCCGGACAACGTTAACCTCGTCTGGGATGACGGTATCATTGTCACTGTGATGTGGACGAGCGAGCAGGTGAGGGAGAGGCTGCTTTAACAAAAAGAGCTGCCACCATGAAACAGTGATTCTAACCGACTGCAACAACTGTCTAATATTTCACGACGGGCCTGGTGCACTCTGCGTTACAACTACAAAAGGGGGCCGCATCAGGCGCTGTGCAGCTCAAACAGACATTACGCATTCCTTAGCAGTTAAGTGCGAACAATTGGAAAATAAATGTGTCTCCCTGTCAATCAAACCAAACACAAACAAGGCTGTTCCACGCTGATGACTGTGTGAAAAGGAAGACTGTGACGAGTAATTATTGGGAGTATGGAGCTGATTTCAACTTCAGTCTCTAAATAAACCGACAACATCAGCATCATTAAATTACTCTAACCAGACAAGTTCTGCGTACATCATCTATAAATTGCTATTATGCGGCTGGAGGAAGGTTACAGAAAGAGGAGAGAGTCACTGTTCTGTCTCAACCGTAACCCAATAACAACAGTTTGCTCCCACTATCCTCAGGGGGAGTTTTGTTCTATTTGGGGTAAATTCCCTTCGTTCCAAATTACCCGCTAAAGCTCAGGAATCATCTTTGACTATTGCAGAGGCATGGCGCTAGCTGGATGGTACAGTGTCGCAGGGCTGCGGGGTCTGGGCTGCAAAATGTGTGGAAGCTACTGCTGGAAGCACTTGCAGCTTCTGGAACGTCAAGGGTGAAATCATGACTCAGGAGCATGTCATACTTTGTGATGTTTGGCTGGCTGTGGTGTTGTTGTGGAGGGGGGGTGTACAGTATTAGGCCTTAGTTTTGCATTTAGCTGACTGAGTGGATTGTGTTGTTTTGTTCGTAACCTATCTTTGGAATGAAACGCTACGTGCATGTGTCCCAGACAAAGTGGACATTATTTTTTGATTAAGCAGCGCACTGGGAGTCTTAGACAAACAGTCAACATTTACTGTTGTACACCTAACAACATTACTCAAATGTGCATGCATAAACATTAAATGGCTGCAGAGGGTTGGGATGGAGAGAGAGAGAGAGAGAGAGAAAGAAAACAAGATGAAGAACGAGGGCACACACTTCCTGAAGCAAGAACATGAAGTATACTGCCGGTTATAGCATACAATACTAAATCCAACATTATTAGGCAGAATATGAGTAAGTCACCATCAAAATCATTACTAAACCGACTTGAATTGATCCCACAACAAACCTGCATTTCAGAATGAAATTACCTGTAACGGCATAACAACAAACAGCCACTCAATTCATTATTAGCTGCTACCAGACAGGTAAATAAACTGGGACAGCTGTGACAGGTTGCAGCCCGTGTTCTCATTGTGTTGTCATTAATAAGGATGTTATACACAAAATGTCAGCGTTGGTTGCTTGTACAAGGCAGCTACACTGTGACTTAATATGTGCAGTGTTGTGTTTTTAATTTTTGGACCAGACAGACGGTCAGACCTGCCCCGCAGTGATGCAGTGTTACACTAGCTGCAGTATAGGCTGCTAAAAAATCTCTAATATGGGTGAAGACATTTAATAACAGAGCAAAGTAGGGCAGCGTATGCTAACCGCTAACCCTAATATGGAACATATTGCAGCATTCTCAATCAAAGAGCCCACATTAGAAATGACCTGTATCAAAACAAATCTCGTTTCAAGTCCCTTCAGGTGCTTTTTTGCTTGACAGTACTGTAACCTACATCTTTCAAAGGCAACAGTCACATTGTCTTCTAATGCAACCCCCTTTATATACTGTCCTCTCCTGCACTCACACACACACACACAAAAAAAGAAAAAAGAGCAAGCCAAGTCCTTGCTTTTTCAACAGTGACAGCCAAATAGTGAAATGGGGCCAAAAAATATTCATCCAGTAGTCAGGAGGGATACTGGCGACCAATCTGCCTCGCCCAGCCAATGGCGCACAAGTGAATCACGAGGTGGGTGACCCTCCTTCCCTTGTCATTGTGCTCCCAAACTCGAGGTCAAATCATGTCTTGCCAGGCTGGAGGGATGCTCTGGGCACACACATGGTGAAACATAAGATTTGGAGGATGGGGACTGAAGTGGGAAGGAGGGAGGGAAGACACCAAAACAAAAAGAGGAGAGGATGAGAAGGGAAAAGCGAAAACCCAGAAGACAGCAGATGAGTGTTTAGAATCAGTATCTAATTTTCAAAAATTATCCTCCAACTGTGATATCGCTTACTGAATATGTATCTCAATATGGCTCTGAAAAGCCACTGAATATCAACACAAACATTATCTCACGGCCTTACATAAACTTAAACCAAAATTCTTTTATTACAACATCAAAGCTTCTTCTTAAATTACATCTTTTACTTTACGATTTTGCTTCTTTTTTTTTCCCTTAACTGACACCTTCAACCTTTACTATTGCTGCCTTCTGGTTCCGTGTTATTCTGTATGCTTAATATGATTTTGGTTTTCTGTTTGACACTATCTGCAGGATGTCAACCTCTTCGTCTTAGTGAAGAATAACAACACTATTATGCACATTTTATTTCCATATCGTATCATTTTCTTAAGACTTTGATGTCTTGCTTGCTCTTTTAGATGTAAGATAGAATCATCAGTTTTGGGCGAAATTTGTGCATACATGTTCACGATACTTATCATGCGTGAACTCCAGATTGAAAAGCCGACAACAACCATCCACCTGCAGGTGTTTTGATTCAGACTACATGGAGCTATGAGGCTGTTCACAGGCGCTTGTTGTTAATGCGTTTCTGTGAAAGAGCGACATCGTGGTGCAGCTCGACAACGAAATAAGATTACACCCATTCGGAATAGTAAAAACTAATTTTAAATCAATATGTGGCCGTCAATATTGATATCATGGCGGGCCGCCACGAGTAAACAAATGCATGGAAAACACTGATCTGGCACCATCGGGGCTGCTTTTCAAATATTGTCGGACACCCCCGCAAATAAATCCGTAGTTGCCGGTTGTTGGACTGACGATGTCTGGTTGGAACAATTTGTATTAGTACAGTGTTCCAGGATAAAATATTCCTAATAATGGCAAAAATAAGAGGAGAAGCAGAGGGACGTTTGATTTATTGGAGGCAGACAGGACAAAGAGAGATGCAGCGAGAGTTTAAGTCAGCTACAGAGTCAACACACGCAGAGGTAAACTGTAGAGAGGGTAGACGAGTAGGCAGGGCTGCATGTAGTAGCATGGGGATGAGCCATATTGCGTGGCCTTATATAAGAACAGCGAATTGACCGCTCCGTGTGCTCCATCAGCACTGTCCTTAACCCTACTTAAACCTCATAAGCACACAGATACATTACAGCACACACACACACACTTTGATGCACGTATCATCAAAGCTGATACACACAAACGCATCCAAACACAATGAGTGAGTGGGTGTAACGGTGAGTCACTCGGTGGCATAGACGACTCTCCCCACTTGTGTTTACACTGGGCTTGTCCTGCCGCACATGAGAGAAAATGGAGAAAGAGAGAGAGAGGGAAAAAAAAAAGCGAGTGGGGGGGGACAGAGAGAAGAAAAAGCTGACTCCAACTCCCAAGCTCAAAATAACTCACATCTGAAGATACACCACAGCAGTAACACCGAGGGGGGGGAGTGCAACCGAAATGAGAGGAGGGAGCAAGTGAGGAAATATGTTTCCACCATTGGTTCACTTATCTGTCAGTCTGAGCACAATTAGTATAGTCATGAGAGGGGAGGCGGGTGGTGGGAGATGTGGCGTTAGGAGTCTTAAGGAACCAGAGGAGATGGAAGGAGGAGAGGGGCTTGGCAGGAACTGTCACAGCTCATCAGTGCATGGGTACATCTGGCCTCCATACTCCCTAACAGTACACACACACACACCCCGACACACCCTCACACAAACACAAACAGCCTCGCTTGCAGAATACCCGGTCAAACTGTGCACATTCACATCCAGACAGATAATGACAACTGGCACAAGAAAATCCCTACAGACCTCTAGTGAATGCAACACACACACACATGCGCGCACAACACCGAATTTCCGAGTCTGCTTCCTCGGAGGTTCACAAACAGGCGACGGCGATAACATGCGCAAATCCTGAGTGTCTCTATACACAAACGCCGCACATGTCTGTAGAACCCATGTTTGTGCACACTCTGACGCCAATTTCCAAGATGTTTCCTGACACAGGCTAATGGAGCTTAACCAAGCGTGCCTCTATGTGTGCATGTGTGTGGAAAGCTGTGCTTCAAACCGTGACGATGTCTTTGTGTCCGTCTGCTGCACTGTAAGCAAGAAGCCAGCTCACTCGTGACAATGTTAGCCAACATGATGTCAGCGTGTGTCGAGCTTCTGGCTGAGAGACACCTGCTGTGAACTCCCCTTCTCTTCACCTAAAGCTAAGAATCACCCATTCTGTTTACACCCTCACAAGCTTGAAAAATCCTTCTTGGAACTTTAAGCCGTTGCTGCCAAGTGTTTCCTCTTTGCAAGCATAAGCGTGGATTTCAGGGGGGACACGGGAGACACATATTTAAAGCTCGTGCACCCCAATAAAAACATTTTAAGTTGCTATAACCTCTATACAATGGGTCAGTATGTCAAATACAGACAAGTGTGATATGTCCTGAATGTGCAGAAAGTTTTGAGCCAAAACCTGCAGTTATAAAACTCCAGGGATTCATAAATTAATTAAAGGTGAGTTAAATTATCACCGACATGAATAGGTGCTGCATGCATATTTAAAGATGTTACCAAACAAAAGACACAAAAGAGGGCAGAAGAGTAAATTATGTGTGTGTGTGTTGACTCAGGAGGGATAATATGAAATGAGAAAAGATGATCTACTGGAGAATAAATATTTGAGAGCCTGAGAGCTTTACCGCATCATGTTCCATTATATTCTGAACTGTCAGCTAGTGCGTTAATTTTGTGTTTTTCTTTGCATAAATGGAGACACTTCCATCATACATTGATGCAGAAAAGGGAACAAATTGGTGCATCTCCAGCCTCTCCAGCGTTCAGATAAAAATCTGCGCCCGTGTTTTCAAACACTTTCGCAGGCACACACCAATTTTCAGAAGTGCTGCACAATAATTTTTATTAGCTTTCAAAATCATTCAGTAATGATAGGAAAATTACAATGTCCAGAACAGCTTCCAACAACTGAAGGGGAAGTACTTCATCTGTATCAGTAAAGGTGTGTGGACAGGGCGTGAAATTGAGTTCCCCTTCACACATAAGGTAACAGGTTACTTGTCTAATTTAGTGGTCAGACACAGCTCCAGCTGGCAAATGAGACAAGACGTAATAAAAAATCTCTGCTGTGTGCATGAATATCACCAAAAACATTTATTTAAGAAAGCAGGAATTTCAGGGTGTCTCTGTCAGTTACCCGTAGTCGACTTTACAGTCAAAGGGCTCATCATAGTCTCAGCGAACCTATCCCGACTCTGCATTGCTGCCATAGCGACAACACTCAAAGCTGAGCCAACAGCATTACAGACAGGCAGGCAGCTCTTTAACTCGCAGACAGAAATAACTAGCTAACAAACAACATGCACAGCAGCAGCTCTGTGAACAACGCTTATTAAAACGCAAAACATATCGGCAGCTCATATGCAACACACCGCCTCCAAAAGGAGAATGTGCTCCAGCATTCACAAAAGGGCCCTTCAGCCTATAGGAGGCACCACGTCTGACATACATAAATCTATAACTATAAAGTGCGTGCAGTTTGGTAATGACAACAAATAGTTACTCATGTTTAATTGTGCGCTGGGTAATCTTCAAAACAATCGACATGATCTGTGATAATCAATATGGACATCGCATTATCATTACAGGATTTAGAAATATTTCATCCAGGCCAACACAAATTTCAGTCTACTAGTTCAGTGAGCCGGTACCCAAACGAGCTGCTTCTGATAAATATGGGTATTTGCACAAAAATATGACACATGGCTACACAATTAAATATGCATGAAGGGCAATAATAGCAATACAGCACTGTTCCACTGTAACACCAATACAATACACGCAAACATTCACATCTGGGCTCACTCTCCCAGGCTCTCCGTAACATACGACAGTGTAATGAAGCACAAAACACATACTGTTGAAGCATCTGGTGCAGGCAAAGACGGAGCGACAGACAGAAATAAAGTGAGGCAGTGAGAAATAGAAAACTAATGGAAAAATAATGGAGGGCATGGGGATAAAAAAGGCCGGGGAAAGAAAAAAAAAAGGGAAACTGAAATCGGTAAAAGTTAAAAGAGAGAAAAGCAGAACAGCTGGGAAAGAGTTAGGAGCAAAAGATGTGTAATGCAAGGGAGGGGAGGGGGGGGAGAAAAAGAGAAAATGGAGAGACGTTTTTTGCCCACAAGCTTGTTACGACCACAGAAAGCTAAGGAGAATAAACACACACGAAGGGCAACGGCACAGGTCAACAATCTGCACACCCGGAGGGAAAAGGACGGCAGAAAGTGACTGTGGAGAAAGAAGAGGAGGAGAGAACAGAAGGAAGGAGGGAGGCAGGGAAAGATACAAAGTGGTGTCTTAATGATGAGAGGCACTAACGATGCCAGAGGAGAGAGAGAGAGAGAGAGAGATGGGGGGATGAGGATGGGGCAGAGAATAAAAACAAAACTAGACAACAATAAAGAGGAGAAGAAAGAGTAAACTATCAAATGGAAAGGATGCCGAAAGAGAGAGACAATAAAAAACAATCACAACAGGAGGAAACAAAAGGAACGTAGCAGACATTCTGCAAGCTGACTTTTACAACTGTTGCCTAGACAGAAGCGGCACATCCCCTTTGTCTCATACCTTTCGAACAGGGAAATGTGAGACATGACTTGCTTACAACAGTAAACAATGTATTCCCTCAAAGCATAATTGTCAAACAGACTCAGACGTGTTAAGCAAAAGGAGAAAGGGTTCCATTCAAAATGTATAACACTCATACGAGGAAAAAAAATATGATTGCTGTGACATTAAAACTTTCTAATTAATGGGAGTGACATTTTCCAGCAGCTTTTTTTTTTTTTAGAAAATGCAAGCATTTTAGACGAATAAAAACCAATCCTCCCAAACATAAATACAGTGTTCAAATGCAACGCAAGTTTTGACTGTACAGTGATGAAAATAGCTTCATTTCGACTAATAAATTCCCCGATGATGAGAGTCGGAGGAGTAAGGATGTGAGTGATGGGGAGACGGTGACACCCAGCACAGTAGACTTCTGTGTCGAGGCATCTCTGTATACGTGCACTTGTTTCTCCAGACGCCGTCTATTTGGTCGATAAATATACATTTTCCTGGTGTCACTAGGTGTATGTACGTAAGAATGTATACGTGCGTTCTCACAGTGTTGAAGTGATTCTGAGGAAAGAGAGGGAGTGTGGTAGGGGAGAGGAGAGAAGGAAAAAAAAAATAAAAAATCAATCTGCTTCACTCTCTGCAGTGCTGCAACCACTGGGTGTGTGCAAGTGTTTCACTGTGTTTGCATATGGCCCAACTGCAGGGGCGCCACCAAGTGGTTGGAATTAATCCCACGGTCAATGTGGAGGGAGAGAAGACTAATGTGCAAGGAAGGAGGAGAGGGCATAAGAATTAAACAGGGAGAGACGGATAAATGTGCAGGATTTTTGCGATGGGATTTGTAAACATCTAGCTTTTGAAGTAAAGCGGAACTTTTAATTAACCGGCTGACCATGCAAAGACCACAAATCTCTCTCCCCGCACATGACTACATTCTTTCACTCACAAGCAGCCACTCGCTCTACAAAGCCTGTACATGTATACACAAGCAGAGAGACGCGGGTTTGTTTTCACCTCTCCGTCGGTCCTGGGAGGCCGGATGCTGGACAGGTGGATGGTTTTGTATTCTCCAGAGTTGAGCTTGACCACCATGGCGTCGGCGTTGACCACCTGCATCACCTGCAGGGACAGAAGGACAGAGGAGAGGGAGGTGAGGGAATGTGATAACATAAAGCACAATAAAACTATAAATACTTGAGGGTGGTGGAGAAGTGTTGGGGGCAAAACAAAAAGAAAAAAAAAAGACTGCCATTGCATTTTGTTGAGTGAGTGAGAAGATAGACTGAAAGAAAGATGGGAAGCGAAGGAGCAGGTAAAGGATAAATGGAGAGGAAGAGATCCATTCAAAGGCAGAAAGAGAGTGACAGTGCAGATTGTGTCCTGTCACGAGCGGAAGGCACTGTGAGCGAGGTAAGAAAGAGTGATCCTTGAGTGACTGAGTAAGTAAGCGAGCTAAGGCAACCCAGCAGGCCAGCAAGGTTTGGAGGACAGGGCGAGGACGTTCTGCTATCTGGGGGATTGGCAACAAGAGAGGGGAGAGAGGGAGAAGGGAGTGCAAGGGGGAAAAAAAAGCAGCTTTAAAACACAAACATCCTGTTAAAGATAGACTGGCAGAGCATTACACAGCCTCTTGCCCAACTACTAGCAGGCAGCATTTTGTTTTGGAGACCTTTACAAGTGTAGCTAAACACACAGACTAATTTATTTTTGGCATTTAAATGTTATTTCTCTCTGTACCAAAGGGAGCAGCCGCAGTTTATAGCAGGTGGAGTTCAGAAGTAAGTGCGGATATTCAAAAAGGTACAGCTGTTAAATTATAGTTCACAAGAGGGTTAGTTTAGTGCAGGACTGCAAGCAGTGTTTCCCCTCTTTGAAGAAAACTACAAAAGCTGGAAAACGAGCCCCAAATCTCAAAGAAATGTATAATAGCTGTAACTCAACCCAGTGTGGGTATATATATATGTGTGCCTTTCTATGTACCCGTGGCCTCCCAAGTAAGAAGACAGATTGGGGGTATAATGTGATTGAGGTGGAGAAGGAATCCAAGCCGAGAGCATTTAAGTAGGGCACTTGCAAGAGACTGAGAAATCAATTGCCCTACACATGTTGCCACCCACACGTGCATTAAATGGCCTCATCATCACTCAAACGGCAGCTCATATGTAGGCTGAGCTCGATTTAAAAGTCCTCAAAGTGAGCGATGCAGGTCTGAGCCGTGCATCAACCACACTGGAGCAACGTGGGTGTTTGTGTGGCCAAAAAAAAAAACCCCACCACCAAAAAAATGATAAAAACTTTTCGAGTGTATATTGCAAAAACACAAATACAGGTGTATTGGGCTCACTGGGAGATTCATTATTCTATGAAAACAAATCAGACTGCCATTGCATTTGCCACCAGAGAACAGAAATTAGACCAGCCCACATGCTAAATAGGCTGCCCACAACAGCAGCCAAAATACATCATACACTAATCACTGAGCTGAGTGGGAGAGATACAGAGACACGGGGAGCAGGAGGGAGAGAGACGGAGAAGGGGAGAGGTGTAATGAGTAAGTGCGAGGGGGAGCGTGCGTGCACGCCGAGACGTGCGCACACACACAGACCAGCCTACATGAATTCGCACTGTAACAAGGTCATTTTGTGGCCTGCCCAAGTAAATAAAGTGCAAGAGAGAGAATGTGGCAGGAGCAGAATAAAAATGGCTCAGCATTTACTGGCTAATTATCAGCCGGAGGAGGCGAGAGGAGAGAGGCGAAGGAGGACGGATCAGCGCACACACACACACGGGAAAAAAAACCAAAAAAAACGACGAGATAGAGGAACAGAAAGATGGAGCGAGCCAGAGAGACAGAGTGTAATCTCACAGCAAATATCACAGGAACAGAGACAGAGGAAAAGATGGAGAATAAAGAGAAAAATAGAGAAAAAAAAAAAAAGAAGAAGAAGGGAAAAAAAAAAGTCTTTGGAAAGTAGCTGCCATGAGGGTCGAGCAAGCAGGCAGAAAAGACAAATAGGCTGGCAGCATGACTCACTGGTCTCGTACTCGAGAGGTGGGGATCTACTGCCACCCTCTGACCAGGGAGGACATGACATCTGCAGTGGGCCAAGATCGGTTATTGTGCAAGGCAAGGATCTTGGCCACTGTCAGGGAATGTGTTGGTTGTCACTCGAATCCATTAAGTTGGTCGTAACCACAGGGCCGAGCAGGGGCTTAGCCGGGACTTACTCATTACTCATGTCAGATCGCTTCCCTCAAAAGCAACACCTATGCAGTCGGTTTCAGTCTTGCCCGCCGGTGGACATGATTTGTCACCCAAATTACATGGTTTCACATAAAATAGTGCTGTTTTCTGATGGCATGATAAACACTTCAGTGTAGCCTCGAAGCGCTGCTGAATGGAAAAAAGAAGGGAAAAAAAAGTGGCTGACGAGTGTGTAATACTTTAAGAGGACATTATCCTGGAGCAGGTAGCCAAAAATCTAGGGAGACTTTTTCACCCTATTGCCCTTCCACTTGACAGACTTTAACTAGAGCACAAACCAATTTAATCTTTCTCATTATCTTCCCCAAAAGTGCGTTTTTAATTTCGTAAAGGAGATGTCTGACCTTGAACCCAGTCTGTCTGACTTACTTTAACTTATTTTTAAAAAGAAGCCCTCGTGGCATCCTTCCCTCCCTATTAGGGCGTGCTCTTTATTAACGCCTCTTTCTGGTTGTTGATTTAATCCCTGAAATCCCACCTCTGCGCAGTAATATTACATACTTGAATATATTCCCTTCCTGGCTGAAAAATGGCTTAGATCTAACCCTACACTATTGCTTTTCTAAAATGTGAAGATCCATGTATTTCCTCACCCGATTCCCTGCATCTTCAGCACACCAGCTCACCTACAACTGTGTTACAGTGTACAACTACTCTAACCCAATGGCAAATTATAATAGTGGACGAATTCTTTGACCCAGAAACCAATTCTGAAAAATGGTAAAAAATATGGAAAGTTCCTCCCTGCGAGATAACAGGATTGGTTCCTTGGGCGGGTTACATATAAAACCCCTTCCGTCAAATCCTGTGTTTTTGAGATTATCATTTTTACGCTACAGTGTCAAGGTGGAAATGCTCGGCCATGGTGCTGACTGCTTATTTCGCTCAGATTTCTTCCAGTTTATTAAAAAAAAAACACACACAATTTGGAACTTAATGTCCTTTTTGCTGGAGGTAATCTTTAAGAATTTCATTTAAGACTATTTATCCTCAAGAAAACATATTCATATGACTACTCTGAGGCATTATCTAAGGTACAAAGTCACAAGTATGTCACAAAATACACACCAACTTTTGTTTGTAACTATTACATTCCCATGGATTTGGTTGACCTAAAAGCAACAGTTCCTGACAAGCTGGCGATGAAGGATTGGTAAAGGGGTTTACACCGTGTCACCTTTTGTCCATCACCTCGCAAGTCGATGGTTACCCGAGGGAGATAATCGGGACTTTCGGGACGTGGCCTACATCCACTTCTTTCGTCCCAGCAGGGGTGGGAGGAGAGAAGAAAGACAGTCAAAAAGGAAGATGTCTCAGCAGGATTGACTTGTGGGGATTGGACCTGCTCTGCCTCTCCACTCTATCCATCACTCCGGTAATAAGAAGTGAAAAGTAGAGTGGTCGAGGAGAGGGGAGGAGTGTAAGATGATGGGATTGATGGATAGATATGTCCTTGTGAGAGTGTGTGCATTGCAGTATTAGGTGTCGACAAATGTCACGGGGACAAGTACAGAGGGGGCAATGACAGGCCTGAGTAACCTTAGCCTGTCCAATATGTACTTAGCTTGAAAAACCAGCTGCGGGGTCAGCATGACATTTTCCATCACAACTGCCAACCACTTTTAAGGGAATGTTTTTAGAGTCACATGATCCCACTGCCATTTTCAGAGGCCTTCTTTTTTTTTTTTTTTACACCGGTGAGAACAACTTTGCAAGCTATCATGGATCGCATTGAAGTTGTTGAAAACGATTCTACTCTGAGGTGATAATGTAGGGGAGTCAGCGCGTGCTGGAAACACCGTGTCCCAGGAGTTGCCGGTGGCTTTGTCATCCCTTAAAAAAAATGACTAACAAAGCTGCAGCTCAGAGAAGAGTGCAAGCCTCCTCTGTGGCTCTTTTGGGGGAGAGCAGTTGCAGGGTAAAGAGAGGACAAAGAAGCGTCCAACAGAGATCAAATAGTGCATCAAGGTTTAACTGGGGGCATCAGCAGTGCAGTGCTGCAGAAACCGAAAAAAAAAGCAAGAACGACTGACTTTCCATGTCCTTTCATTCTATACCCCTCCACAAACTTAAAGTTTCTTCCTTAACCCTCGACCTCACACTTTTCTTACAGTCTTTGTGCCTCTTTTTCTTACACCCCCTGAGCTCACCACCAAATGTTCCCTCGCGCCCACACTGCCCACATCCAACCCTCTTTTATTGCGGGGGGTTCAGAGAGATCTGAGAGCAGCTCACACAGATAATATAAATGTTTTATCCTTTCTCGAGCCTCTTCCCTCTGACTCAGGAAAAAAATATACATACACATAGTTTCTTTTTGTGCCTTCTTTATGCGTGTGCAGTTTATCAAATTCATTCTGTAAGCAGATTGCCGAAGCAACACCTTTTACGTAACCCTCTGGCTAGCCATGAATTTTTCAGGGTCTTAAAAGTTCAGGGTCTGAAGGGAGCAAATGCACACAAAAGACAAACTTTAAAAAAGGCATTAAACTTCTTTTTTTTTTGGCATTCCTAGAAAAATATATATCAACTGAAGGGAAGGATGAGGTGCAACTCATCATCAAAATGCTCACAGAGGGGGCCCGATATAAAGCTGATGTTGTAAAGCTAGACTTGCTTTACGACATTAAAGTGACAAATATGTCACCTCGATGTGACAATGAGGTTAGGCTGCATTTCCAAAATGTATCACGGAGTCAATCTTATTCGGTTTAAACTAATATGTGCTGACAACTCAAAAGGACTGCACCCCTCCGTACTTGATATTAAGGACACTTCTTTCCTCCTGAGGCCCTGGCCAATAACCTCCAAAGCTAATATCTCTAGTTCTTGGCTTTTGGGGGCCGTTCTGTGCCGCTGCTACAGCATACGCCAGCGATTTGGTCCTAATTTGCCTGGGGATCGCTTCAAGGTTGCTGTTAAGCATTACTCGTACGTTTACTGAGGGGATTTTTTTTTTTCTTATACAGTGAGCGGCGCAAATGGGAAAATAAAAAGTGTTAGGGTGATATAATTCGATAGAAGCATCAAAGTGCCCCTGCGTTTTCTGCAACGCTGAAAGAAAATTGGAAATGCCAACATCAAATTGTGAAAGCAAGGGAAATGAGTCTTATTCAAGCTCGAAAATGCCTACAAGTCATACTGAAAGGTTTATAGCCGACACCTGTTTTTTCTCTGTAGTATTTAAAGATAAGTGAGGAGTCTGAATGGACGCTAGATGATCCACATGGGGGAAAAAATGAAGGGCTGAAAAAAATGACCAAATTAAGAGCAGGGAAGACCTTCACCAAAAGGACACAGCTTATAAAAGCCACTTTAAGACCTCACCTTGGCTACAAATTGTCTGTCCTTCTGGTCCAAGTTGGCTGTGGGTGCCACATAGTCTTTCCAGATGCGGACCTTGCGCTCTTTCGCAGATCTGGCCAAGAACAAAATCAACATTAGTCAGATATTAAGACATAAAGGGCTTAATCAAGTGACAAAAGATTGTCCATTTGGCTGGAAAACGCAACAAAAGCTCATTAAAGTGAGAAAATTCCAACACAATTAGCCTACAGTGGCTGTAGCACTACTGTAGAAAATGGGTACGATTGCAGCAGCATAGAGTGAGGTTGTTCATCTCAAGTGATGTTGGCTTAGATCTGTATACCGATACATATTTCATTTGCACATTTATTTTCAGTACCTCAAGTGCCTGCATGTACTTTCTTTATTCGTTTTGCCTTGTATCAAATCAGCAATTTCCAGAACCAATTATTCTGCAAACTGGGTTCCAACACTTTCCTCTGTCAGCTGAGCAAAGGCTGAATTTAATTAAGTATGACAAGACAGCTTGTCTGCCACCAACTAAAATGCTTACGGATATGTTTATTAGGAATCATGAAGACTTTTTGATAAATGTCTTTCATTAACTGTGTAGCATTTCTCCGTGCGTCTACAGTTGCCTACCGTTCAGCAGCTCTGAGTTTCTCAGCACCCTGGGTGTAAACAGCCATGGACCAGTCGACACAGCGGGCGAAGCCTTCCTTCAGCAGGAGTTCTGTTATATTACCATTCTGACACAAAAGGAAATGAGCACAGTTAGGAAAAAAAAAATTGACAAGACAAAAATCCAGACTTTTAATGACACTGCTGCCACAAGATTCCTTTGTTTTACCGGGTGGAGGATGGTGCCTAGTATGATCTGGTTTGGGCAGCTCTCCAGAATGATCTGAACATCTCGTTGCAGGAGACGGGACTCCGTGAAGAATTTGGCCTCTGCTGCGAATGGCTCTGGGCTTTCTGTACCATCCCCTTCCCTCTTGAATGTGGGACACTGGAGAGAACAACATATACACAACAAATCACAGCCTCAATGAATGCGTGTTTTGAATTTGTACGATAAAATGTGGACATATCTGTCTAATGCAGTTTCCAGCAGTCAGCTAGTAACTGGTTTTAGTACATGCACTCATGATATGTTTTTCAGTGTCTGATATCCTCTTTTAACCGATGTCACCTTGCTGTTCATACTCTCTCTAATCTCCTTCTGAGTGTGACAAAACACCAGACAGACATAAGCAAAAACAGGCGGTGCCAAGCAGACGAGCCTTTGAACAGCGGGACGAAGAACACCTTGAAATGGATGTAATATCTTCAAGTGGGAGATGAAAAAGATTAGTTATCTTGAGTGGTCCATTGGCAGAGCTGGGCTTGGTGAAGGAGATTGATGGGAAAATTCGGAGGCTGCTAGAACAAACAGACTCAAGGAAGTGACAAAAAAAAGAGCCATTACTCATTTAATGAGTTGTCGTGTCGCCATCTTGGCCTTTTGAAACCAGCTGTGGCGAGCAAGGAGAGGATCTCACTGAGAACTCGATGAACCATGGACACCCATACTACACTCTGAAGCTTTATCTGTTTTACTTTACATGAAACTCATTTACAGAATGAACATTGTACTGAAAGAGACTTGAAACTACAGATTGAGACAATCAAATCATTGTGTGCTGAGGGAACAAAGTGAGAAGCAGGATCATTTTTTATAGACTTCTATACAAGTGGATAGATTGTTGTATCCAGAGAAGTCCCCCCCCCGATGGTCATTATTTTAAAAAATGCAGTTTAAGACATTTCTTCGCCCCAAGGCTGCGTCCATCTCTTCAATACAGTACATGGATTAGTCTGGCTAGAACTCTATTAATGTTATTAGAAGTTTATGTGATGGTAAAGCTAAAAAAGAAAAATGGGGAAAAAAAGACAGGTTCATATACTTAAACTGAAATGATCTATTTGTATATTTTATGTTCATGCATTCTTGTTTCTAGATGAACTATTTTACATTGGTAGAGTGACTCAGCTAGCTCAGCTTAAGGGGTCAGAGGAAAAGGCCTGATGTCCACTAAGGAGATATGTTTTCATTTCTACAAGGCTTATTTCAGAAAAAGTTGGAATTTGTATTTACTACATGGTGTAGAAAACTGATCACAGGGTAAAAATGTACACAGACCAATGAAAAGGAATTCCACAGTTTTCTAAAAACTGTTCCACTTGTGTTTCTTCTTTGAGAATCTGCTATTCTCTTCTTATTAAAAAAAGAACATTCTACCCAAATCTGATTAGCCATTTATGCACTTTCTTAAGCTACATGTTGCTACTGTACTCTCCCAACAACAAAATGTGAAGCCAAAAATAAACTGTAGAATTTGCTCAACAATTCATATTTAACCACATCCGTAGTAGAAGTTACCTTAACACCAGACAGCATAACGGTGACCAGGTAGTAGTCGGGGAGCAGCAAGGCACGAACAACACTGCCGTCACGCACATGCTCGATGATGGCTGAGGGGAGGAAAAAAGAACAGAATTTAGAAGCGTTTGACGGAGGGGGGAGGGAGAGTTTGTCGAATTACGATGTGCTCACAGACTCCCAACTCTTCGGGGTAACTTACTTATTTGTGAGCTGGACGAAATTTATCACACTTGCATGCATCCTGGACTTTATAAATAATATAGCGCTTGGCCTAAGGAAATGCAGGATTGAAATGTAGGAGTGATTTATTAGTGATCAAGGCTGCAATCCAATTTCTGAGACTTTCAGGAAAGCACACAGGGCGACGATTATTGAATTCAAAACAGTAACATTTGAACAGTGGTGGTGTTCGACTGAACGGCGATACTGAAGTGTCTCAATGAAGGCTTGCTCTCTGCTAGTTCTCAAAGAGGAGAAAGTCGCGGCCTCCTTGACAGACTGATCTCTACTTAAAGTGATGCTCAAACCAAAACCCATCTTTATCAAACACTCACTACGGTAGGCTTCAAAGGTTCTTGGAAGAAGGTCTCCTTCAACATAAAAAGGCTGTGATCAGCTTGAATTCATGCCGCTTACGGTGAATTTCAAAAGTTTTCACAGCCGAGGAAGAGACATCATGTTCACAGAAACTTGCAAAATCTCAGTGCAGCCGAATCCACTTCTCTGGCTGCTGTCAGTACATCAAGAATGTATAAAGTCATTTTGTCAAAATACAAATAGGATTCTTTATTGTGATGCTGACCTTAATGCTCTTATGTAGAGACACAATAACGAAAAAAACATCACACGGAGCAGAAGAGACAGTTTCATAGATGGTTTTCATACTTTGATATCTACTGGGATACACTGTCACCAAAATAAACTCAAGCTGAACTCAGCCTTTTCTTCTTTGGAAAGAGGAATTCAACGTATTTGTTTGTTTTTGCTTTTAAATGCATACAGGTGAAAACTCAAGATATAGATATTTATCTGAGTTGTGGCATTACAACAGGTGAATTTATTTGGAAAGCTTTTGAAGTGACTGCATGTTTCACACAGAAATAGTATTTTGAGATGGACTCGGTGTCTAAAAAGGTTTTTTTTTTTTGTTCCTGTGTATAACCTGTGTGCGGTTTATGTGTTTGTGTCTGCGGGGAACAGACAGCAGCAGTTTTCAACCGCATACACATTTAAAGCGCTTTGGCTGGATTCCTGCTTCCAATTTTAAAATAACCCTGAATGTCTCTCATGAATGGAAAGAACAAGGAGCGGGGAAAGAAAAAAAATAAAAAATGGAAAAAGCCACCCCCTGTTCATTTTCCCCATTCGATTAAAGTGTAGTGAAATGAGCTGAGCCACTGTTACCGGCAGTCGTCTGGAAATAAATCGAGTGGCACATTACACCTCGAGTAGGTCAGAGATGAGAGACTGAAGGAATGAGCTGGTGATGGGTGACATACTGTGAGCCATTATAGGCCGTGAAGTGGATTTTCAGAATAAAAACAGAGGATTTGTGACACAGGACGCAAATTTGACTTTTATGGGAAATCGGAGGCTTATGCAATGTGTGTTTTTGTATTCCGTGTGTCTTTGTTTCGACACTTTCTCTTTGCGAGTGCGGTGGTGTACGTGGCCCTCCCGAGCTCATTACCGTTGATGGGTTTCTGGTGCAAGGAGTCGACGAAGTTGCGCGGATTCTCTATGGTGTACTTGACGTCGCGGATGGTGTGTGCTCCGCCACCCTCGCTCCACATGCCCTTCTTGGAAGACTTCGACTGGTCCTCCAGTTCACAGAGTCTGGCCTGGTCCGGACTGGTTGCACAAATGAAAGGGAGAGTTGAAAAGATTACAAAATGAACACATTTCAAACTCAGGACAAGTGTTACAGTGATAAAACCACTCTGCTGCTCTCTGTTTATGCAGTGAGCAACAGCTGTGCAATCTAATTCTTCTAACAACTGATTTCAAACTAAAATTGTAAGAAAGATGCAAGTATGAGGCAAATGTTTTTCCTCTTTCCAGGCCATCTTCCTTAGAAGAATTTGCCTGCAGCTACAGTTTGAAAGCTCAACACCACACAGGCAGCTGTGTTCATCTGATCTAATTTTAATAGACCGGAAGCATTAAAAAATTAAATTTATTGCTTAAAATAAGAAACCAGAAGAAATCTCCACAGCAACGGTATAAAACTTACTTCAATCGAGCAGCATGAAACTGTCTGCTACTGAAACCTGCAGCTGCGTAAACCCGATACTTAAACTTTCACAGGCAGCTCCTTACCGCCTTTGAAAATTAAAAATGCTGTTTAGGAACACAGCTGCACTAAAGCTGTGACAGCTTGCGTTAAATATTACTGTTAACCAGGTTACAAAGATCAGAAGGTCTTTGGGTGCCATAAACGCTCTGACAACCTGCTTCAAAACACCATAGCTCGCTCTGCTAACAAGCTACAATTAATTTCACACCAGTTAGAGAGGAGCACACACCGTGTCTAACAAGCAGAAAAGGTTTTGATTGTAGAGTCGCTCCCCCTTGTTAAGCTCAACATGTTTAAAGTGCTCTTATGCAGGCTGGATTAAAATATGACCCATCCAAAGCTTTATCCCAATAAGCAAATATTAGCATTACAAGAGTACAGCTGCAACAACTTGTGGCTGATTTCTATCATGTCGGGTTCATTGCAAATTCATCTATTTGCTGCAACAGCTGCAGCTTTTACTGTGCAACAAATCTGTCACTGGTCATGTACAAGTGCTTATTAAAAGTATATGACTATATTGTAAGTGTGGGTTCAGTATGGCTTATGCTTTGTTGAAGTAAGTGCTGGATAAAGCGCTGCCGCTGACAAACTGCACTTTTGTATTGCTGGCAACCAGCTGATGACCAGATTATAACTGCAAAATGTATCTGAGCATTCTGTGAAGAGACAATAACAGTGTTTGACAGCTCCTTCAAAAGCAACCACGCAGCTGGCTACAAACGCCACAATTAATTCCATGCTGGCTCCCTAAATTGTGCAGCCTAATGCTTTTGGAGGGCCCTTGTACAACTTTAATTATTCAGAACTTCAAATAGCCAACAGGCTTTTGTTTTTCCAAGAAGCAAAGCAGGCCCGATTGGTATGGGACGTGCGGCGGCGACTACAGCGTCTCAAAAACGAACAGTGCATTAACTGAATTTTTCACATCTTGCTGCTTAAAAGACACTGCTCACTTTACAGAGGCAACAAAGTGGCTTTCAATTAAAATGCCACACACACATAAACACAGACATAGCCTGTTCTCCAGCTGTGTATTCGTAATTGGGCGTTTGGACTTGTGCCCAAAATGCAGTCAAGTGCACTTTCCCCTCTACACTGATTTAGCTACTAACTTCAAATTGAATTGAAACAGTTTCTTGCTTACTGGGCAACAATAGTGAAACTTTCTGTAAGAAGCCAATTGTGTTTAAGCTACTTAGAATTTAAGTACCAAACGGGAACAGAAAGCTACAAAGATATAGCCAGAGAAACTGAGAATGCAATCAAGGAAAGCAGACGTTGTAAAGCCACAGAATAAATGGAGAGCGACTCATAAGCAGAGATTGTTTAAGATATAGAAATAACTTCATGTGTGGAGGCAGATGATAGTGAACTTATCCGTGTCTCCAAATAGACCGGTTTCTTTTTAGGTCAGCAACTCCTTCCAACCAACACATTGCTTCAAATCAAAACAGATATTGATGGGTGAGAAAGCACAATACTGAGCGAGACAACTGGAGGAACAAGGGCCAAGAAGAAAACTTTCCAATTCCCTTATATTTGAACACGCTGTAGGCTACATCTTTCATCTCCATATATCTCCCTTGTGCTCCCAAAAATACTTTAAATAGATACAAAATGTTGAACCTTAGTGAGGCGCTTTACAGCTCCCAGTTGTCTTTGTGCAGTTTGAAGAGGTTGTAGGAAGTCATGTTCCCCAGCGTGCTAAACTGGAAGGGTTTCACTCCGAGTGAACAGCGAGGCCCCGATGAAAAACAGTTCATCCCCCAGACGTTTACACCCCTCAACCAGCTCTCCTCTGGGGCTCCGGTTAAAACAGAGCAATGGGGGGTTATAAGGCGCAGTTGGTCTCCGTGTTATTGTAGCTCGATTCTCCTCCTGGTGGAGGGGCGTTCTATAAACCAATCAGTCAAGCCCCCTGCCTGTGGTTCTAATTTTTCCAAAGGAAAAGCGCAATACTTTGGAATCTCACTAATTTTCTGGGTCTAGCCACCTCAGTAATTGGATTAAGCACTTTTAAAGAAGAGCAGTCAGTAAGTGACAGAAACTAAGATGCAAGGCTGAGACGAGGAGATTGATGAATGCGTCCGTTTCAATCCTCCTTTGGCTCAGCACTAAGGATAGCATGGTGGTGTTTTTTTTTTTTTTTTATGGCTGATCTAGTCAAAGTGAAACTCCGTCAAATGATGAAACCTCCAACGGCACACCAAAAACTCATCTGTGTGATGTAAATAAATATAAATCTGCCTGACACTGACAGCTGCGATACGTAGGAGGAACACTTTTGAATGGAAGAGTTTCAAAGCCAGAGGAAAAAGAAGAAAAAAAAAAAATCCCAGAATTCATTAACGGTAAGAGACGCAATAACATGCATGATACGTACGTGCGCAGCAAGTAAGCAAGATGATTACAAGTCATAAATCATGTGCTTGTGTCAAACATGAAAGTCAGGATCAAAAACTTTTAGAGGAATTTTTTAAAAAGCACCACGTAGTGCAACAAAGTGTAAGGGTGGTACACAAGTGTTCGAAGAGAGTTCTGATAGAAGTCTAAAGACGAGCATCTTAATAACACTCCAAATCAATAGCAGACAACCAGCTCATCTCTAATAATACATCCGACATAAATAATCCTTATATTGTTCAGAAAATTTAGCCGAGGGAAACACTGACCTGTCTCAAAGAATATACTTGTTTCCATGACTGGAGAGGCCAAATGAGAAACAATTTAAATATGGATTACGAAGCGCCCACATGCAGTTTATGCACACCTAACTGACAAACATGTTCTCCTTTCCATTACTGTGGCATCACCTGAGCATGCCAGTCTCAAGTCTCAACGAGCCCAACAGTAACTTCACTGTAAAAGTCGCAATGGTGGGTCGGATACCACTTTCAACGTGACACAAGTCACATGCATTCAGCTGCATGCATCTGTGTGGAAACAGCACAAAAATGGCTTGAAACAGAGATTACATGGCTTAAAAAGGGCTTATTTTTTTCTGTATCATGTTTTTGTGCTGGCGTCACATGTCGCTGGTTTCAGATCTGAGAATATATTCAAAAAAATTCCACACCAGGGTATCCTAAAGTTACTTGGAACCAATCCTTTTTCCCGATGTGGTATTTCAAGTTGAATACATTTTCCAGAAACGGTGTAAGTATCATAAAAAAACCCATTAAAAAACATCCGCCTGCTGTGGCGCGCCGAGAACTGGCCACAGCCATAGGAATCGTGAACTGGCCGACCGTGTTAGTGAGCAGCAGTCATCATCTCAACACATGTTCAACTGCGCTGTCCGAAGCCATCACCATTCTCATCACCTCTGTAATTATCATCACATCGTGATCAATGTAGCCAGTCACGAGGAGTAATGATATTGGTGGCTAGTGCACTGAGAGAAAAACTAAAGCCTTAAGTCCTTCCTGAGTAATGGGCCTCCCCTTTGGCCAAATGATGCCAGCTTACACTTAAAGCATCATTTACATTAGTGCTTGTTCTGGGCCATTGCACAGAATGCTTGAAATGGGTCATTAACGGCCAAATATTCACATCATCTCTGCTCATGTTGGAAGATAAAAATGTAGCAGCATGAGTCAAATTGCTTGTAATGTGTGTAATGTGCAAATACTGCCACTGGGGGGGATATGCAGTACTTTGTCATATAGAACTGGGTGTGCAAGTGTATTTAGGGGATTACTGCGTAAGGGCAATGTGGCAGAAAAGGGTTTCAGAGGGACATCATTGTAGCAGCAGGGTAATGCTGCCACCATCTGGGATACCATGGCTCTTTCTCAATTCTCTACAGTCTACCAGTTGAGGACTTATGTATATCTCCCCACAGATTTACAAGTGTTGTACTGCTATAAGCTCAAGCAAGCAGAAGATTGCATTATGTTGCCAAAAGCGATTTCCTCCCTATTCGCTACACAAAGTGTCGAGTTGCAAATTAAAAACAAGTTTTGACATCCAAAATTACTTCAGCCGCACTGAGTGAGCCAACAGTTTTGGAGGGAAGAATTTATATCAGTCTCTTGGATAAAGACGCACTCCTGAAAGTCTTCCATGCCGACATATCCGATTATGGCATCATGACAAATATATATATAAATAACACATAAATCTGAAATGGAACAATGGAAGACACCCAAACAGAAGTTTTCAGAAGCTTGCCTTAACTAAAAGTAGCAACACAGCAATGTGAAAGTCAGTTCTGCAAGAAAAATCCTACCAAAGTAAAAGTGCTTAAGTACTATCTGTAAAATATATTTTAAAAGTAAAAGTACTGGTTTGGAACTTGTGACCAATATATTATTATATATATGGCATCATTAGATTATGAATACTGAAGCGTGAACATGTTACTGTTGTAGCTGGTGAGGTGGAGCTAGTTTGAACTCCTTTGTATACAGATTTGCTTTCAGTTTGGACTTTCTCTAATCTTTGATTTTTAGTGACATACTGTATAATTTGTATGTTTAAGGAAAGAAAACCACATGAGAAGCTTCGAGGGAAAAAGTCAACACTTGCTGTAAACAACAGACATTTGAAACGTGACCCTAAATCCACATGGCTTTGTGTAAGACTTCCAAAGCCAGAAAGGTTGCCAACCACCGTATTCATTTTTTAAAGTGTCTTGTAAATGTTGATATCGATTGTGTAAAATCCTCATCTTGAAATTAACTAAAGGTGTGATATAAATGTAGTTGAGTAGAAAGTACAATATTCCCCTCTACATTAAAGTTTAAAATAGCATGACATGGAAATACTCAAGTACGTCAAAACTGTAGTTTGGAACTTTCAACTATATGGTACAGCCCCTTATTGCGTGGGACTACGGAAACATATCAAACGTTCGGAAACATTAAAACATATCGGTACAAGAGCTTTTCCGAAACATCAGCGGGCCGATTTATGCTAACCGCAATTAAATCTGTCTGTATTTATAGCAGTTGATAAGTAACAAGAAAATTAAAGTAATGGAACGCCAAAAAGATAGGCTGAGCTATTACATAGTTTGCCCACTGGAGAGCACTGCGACTCTACCGTTGGCAATACACCAATCCCTGAGAGCTCACCAATCACATAACAGTTACGCTCATCAGTGCGAAACAGAACGAAGTGAGCGTGAGCTGAAGAACAAACATTATCGCCTGTAGACAAGCTTAACCTTACGTTTTAGCTACAGTTAATAAAGGCAATTCAAGCGAGTAAATGGACAACAACGCTATCACACAATCTCCCCCATCACAACAGCGCTAAAAGTAACTATAAAAGCTTAACACACTGCTAAACCTGTTAGCCAGAGGCTAGCTAATGCTATTGCTTGTCAGTAGAAAACATATCAACAACTCACATGTCAGTACAGTTAGACAGCAATGTTAAGGCGACATCCCATAATGCTGTGCAGCAAACCACGCTGTACTATTCAAAAACATTATGTGATGGTGTGTCATCTTGAAAAGCTCATAAAACCGCTCCAATCTTTCCAAACCTAACTTCCAGGAGGGAAGAAAAAAAACTTTTGCTAAATGACAGTGAAAGCTAATTTCGACTCTCCCCACTTATCATAAATCTTTATGTGCTTGAAAAAAAAAAAAAGGAGCCAGTGAATCATTAATAATAATTTGATTTTTTTAAACCCTTAAATATGAGCTATTGGCATCAGCTTTAAAAATCCTGTTCAGTCGGGCTGTAATTATTACAAAAAAAGTGTAGCTAAATGCATTCACTTTTTGTGTCAGAAAAGACAGACAAGACGAAAAGCAGCAGTCCTATGCTTACATCTAAATGATACGATGGAGAGTGATTTACACCTGACAAATAGTATTCAGAACCGTGTCATGCCTGCATATAGTCCATTCATGTCAACCAACACAGCTGTGATCTTTCACACATTACAGATAGCAGAGAAGCAAAATTCTTACTTGTTCCCTCTGATTCCTTCTCTGCGGACTGTGGCAAGGCCCTCGTTGACCAAAGACTCAGCGATGTTCTCACCTGTTGTGTCTATAATGAGAAAACAGGAAAAAATTTAAACTAACAGTTGATTCCTTGAAAAAGACTCTAAGGCGCTGTAACATCAATACAGAATTTGGAAGGGAGTATAGGGTAAAAAATAGGGTATTATAACAGATAGTTCCCACAGTGTGACATGGCTTTATACAACAAAAGCAAAGGGGGGAAAAAAAACATTTATGGAACGAGTATTGCTCCAGTCAGTGATGTACAGTATGTGGGAATTATCAATGGCTAGTTTGTGATTCAAGAAGTGACACTATACCTTTCCCCAGGTAGACCATGCCGTACTCTCGGCCCAAAGCGGTCTTGATTTCCACCGTGAAGCACACCTCTTTGCCGATTAGCTTCTTCCGCAAGAACTCTCTGGCTTGGAAGGCCCATGGCTGCAATATACACAGGAACAGTAATGCACACCTCCACAGAACAAGGTGGACTTTGACACGTCAGTATCAGGAGAAGTAAACAGCTAGTAGACACACGCTGCTGCAGCGACAAACTGAATCCTTCAAAAAAATAAAATGGCCACTGCATAGTTTTCACACAAAAATTATAGCATGGTAACAGTTGGTGAACCCACTACAGGTTAACCTCCCTTCTGCTTCCTCACAGCAACCAGACAGATATAATGTGCTCTAATGATGTGCAAATAGCACCCACCAGTGGTAGCTGGTTAATGTCGGGTGCTGTACCGCTGCCCTCTTCCAATTATCCTGAAGAAAGGCTACTTAAACAAGTTGAACTAATTACAAAATAATCATGAAATAAAAACAGTGTACTGGAACTACACCCTCATTAGTCCTGTCAATGGTTTGGTTCATTACGATGTGAATACGTACACTGCCTGTGTGAGGGCCGCTGGCCAAATGAGTGTATGGATCCTTCAAAATCAACAAGCAGTTAAACTCTGGCTGCTCTCTAATTGGCTGCCTCAGATTGCAGACTAAGGCCAGACCAATTATCAGTCTGACATTCAGCATTTTTACGATAATCAGTACTTTTTTTAACCGTTGCTCGATAAAATACATTAATTTAAAATGTGCTACTTTAGCTCTGATGCAGCTGCTTCTCTCTATCCGTAGGCACCACTCTGTAGTCTGCAGCAATTTTCCATTCACAGCACTTACATGAGTAGAAATCACTAGTAATCCCCAATCAACACTGAAGAATAAATGTTGTAAAGTCCTCTTTTATTTAAACCTACATAAAACATTAAAAACAGCCAAGTGTTGCGTTGTAGTTTGTGCTATGCTAGATTTTGACACCAACATTTCAATCTGTAGATTTTGCATTTATATCTGTTCCAAATATCGATTATCAGTCTCTGTGATTATCACTAATAGGTGTCGACCCTGAGGAAGAAACCACATCGCTCAACCCCTATTCCAGAGACACTCCCGCTGTCATTGGTAGCATAATGCCATTATTTCGGACAATTTTTCCTCACACTTCCGCACGCATCATTAACTATACGTGTCCAACTCTCTCTCCCACTCAGCAGTACATCAGTCAAACAGTACTGCAGGAGGTGGCAGGTTCAAGTGGAGGTGATGGTGAGCTCCCCAAATGACACAAAGTTTGGTTTCATCTTTACCAAGCTGGTATTGTCATTAATTAACCGACATCGAACTCAAAGTCACAGAGTGGGGGAACTTTGATGCTTGCTTCTATAATTGTGGTTAGTCCATGTACGCTGAGCTAAGCAGTCTGTTGGTGTTTGTATGACATGTCAAATACATTTATATTGTCTTGTGCTCCCACATTACTGACAGTGAACCAGCTCAATTATTAGCAGCATGACGGTAGCAAAAAAACTGAAAAAAAACACGGTTTTCAATAAAATATTATCTTGGTTGAACAAACCATTTCTGTAAGCTTCCCTTAATGGATTTTATATCTGATAAAAAAGTAGAAAATGTTTTTTAAAAGACATTTCAGCCTTGCAAGATGCAGAAAGTAATAGATTTTTTCAACTTTCAGCAGAACTGACAGCCGTGTCTGGCCGTGATAAATAAATTGATGAATTTTCTAAAAAGGCACGATAAGAAAATGTCAGATTACACGAGTGTTATCGTAAAGTCTAGCATTCATATGAGAATTTTTATCTCTAATATTATTACGTTTGCTCGGTTGAAAAGAGCAAAGCCGTGCGACAAAAATTCAGAGAAAAAAAATCTTCTCCCCAAAGTGAAAAACAGATGCACACATCAGCAACATTCCTCCAAATTGGAATATCAGTGCGGGTGCCACGGGGATACTTGCACTGTCCCTGTCAAACAAATATAAATGAACACAATTGAATAGACCCACTCACCTCGTCAGGGGTGTCCTTGGCGTCAGATTGGCCCTGTGCGGCTCGGCGGGCCATGGCTCCGGCTCGGATATTACTGAGATTGATCTGGCGCTCTGGGGGTGGGCCACCTCGAGGCTGGCCCCGAACAATGATGGCACAGCCCGACAAGACCTGGAGAGAGGACAGCAGATTGATTGTCGACTGGGGAATCAGGCAGAATCGGCAGTGCAAGAACTGGCTGCACTAATCAAATACAGTTAATATCTTCTGACACTCTTTTTGAAAAATCTATTCATCACAGAAAAAGACACATCTGGAGAAAACAAAAGACCCTTCAGCCAACTCCGTGAAAGGAAGCCACCTGTGTGAAAGAAAAACATGGGTGGCAGTTTTTAGTTTCTGTTTCCTCTAAGACAATGCTCGCACTATGGTACACTCACTTGACAGTTGTATTTACAGATAGTGTCAATCTGCTAAGCACTACAGGAGGGATTGATCTGGAATTGGTGGAACATAAACAAGCACAGCAGGTCAGCAAATCATTAGTGTGGCAGTTGCAAACTAACAAAAATCACTGTAGCTTTAAAAGTCCTCAAAGATGTAACGGGAGCCTGCGCGACTGTTACAGAGTTAGAAAGCAACTTCACGCGGCATGTTACCATGGTGACAGTCTGTCATTCAAACTCAAGGTGAGATCACGCCATCTGATAACGTAGCTAAATACAAAAAAAAAAAAAAAAAGGAGAGAGATAACCTACTCTTGGGTTTGACAACCATGGCATTTACACGAATCTAAGCAAACACCTTTTATCTGCAGACTCTCCAGCGTGTCTGCAGGGAGCATCACTGGGGGCTGTTGATCTAAGATGTGGGTTAGATAAAAACTCTTTCATCGAATCATCCCGAGTCTTCCCCCACTGACAGACTAACTCTCTCCAAGTATAGGCAAAGCAGAGCGGCAGCTGCAATATTCACAGATTGACCAGCCACGAGGTGAAACAAGGCAAATAAGAGCAAACCCATCCTTCTGTTTACAAAAGAATCGCCACCTGAAAAGCTCTACACAGCTTTGCTTGACCCCTTGATCACCTCTCTTAATGTACAGATGCGAACTCTTTCGCAATCATCTTTTCACGCTGGGAAACCTCTCTGCGAAAGGAATAATCTTGATGACATGGAAAGAATGCAGACATTCCTGCTTTGTAATAAGACGTGAGCTGGAGGGCTATCGTGATCTTATAATATGGAAGGAGCATCAGTTTTTCTCAAAAGAGTTTTGTTGGTGGTTGATGTGTTGCGATATAGATAGTCCACAAAAGTGCATGAGTAAAATAAAAGACAGTTTGATCATTCAGTTTATTGAAATTGCTATCAGGAGTGTCACTGAAACACATCATGTTCCTTTGTCCCCACAGTTTTCTCATTAATATATTTTTTACGTACCAAATGTTCTCCAAGCTAACTAAGAGGGTCTATCTGTTTGTTCCAGTTTGCAGAATTGAGGAAAATGCCACATATGATCAGTATATATGGGAATCATTTCTAGGACATTTCACTCCTGGAATTCTTTTTTTAAACTTAAGCAATACAGCAAAAAAGAACTGACCAGGTTGAACCTTAATACATACAGGGAAAATGAGAAACGACCAATTTAGAGGCCTTGAACAAGACAACACTGCTGTTCCAGTTTCATGGTGGCACACACAAGACTGTGGCACCTTCCACAAGTCAAACTATGCATCCATGCAAAGGCATTTATGGAGAACATTTTGTTACTTTTTTTTTTCGGATTTAAAGTCAAATTGACATTTGGCCAAATCGAAAATGAGAGAAGTTGTAGTAACACATGGACAACCTCAGATTACGGATAACCGAGATGAATGGGAGATTATAGGGGCGAAGGAAGTTGTAGCTACGTGTCATTTTGCCGTGGTTGGTTCTAACCAGTACACCAGTCAGCACACTGAGGAAATGCTGTCTGTGACTTTAGCTGAAGTTTCATTAATCAGCTTATTTACTACAAACAGAGTCTTAGCGCGTTAAAACACGTCTTAATTGATTTTATAGGAAACGCTGAGAGGCACCAACAACTACACGTTAACTTGTAGAGTGAAGCTTTTCATGTTAGCTTTTATGCTAAGCTCTAATTTGCATGTGGTCAGTAAGTTAAATGAGTTGGGCAGTGTTCCTGAACATGCCGCTTGTTTACACAGACAACCAAGTTTGTTCATGAAAGCTAGCGGTTATTAGACAGTAACGCTAGTCAGCTAACCGTTAGTTAGCGATTAGCTGGGGAACTAAACATCTGTTAACGTTGCAGTCACTCAACTGCATTAGTTTCCAGTCAGGTTAATTATTTGAGAATATAAATTAAATCTGTCAGTGGACTTTCAACAGCTTTATATCTGTCAATTCACTTTACACTTAAAGGAAAATAGTTCGTTTGAGTTACTTACAGCTAACTATCAAGTTAGCAACATGCTAACGCCAGTTTCCTTCAGCCTATTAGCAGGCTAGCTAATTTAGCTAACATTAGCTGGCATGCTGCCGCAGCCATGTGAGCTTAATGTTCCTGACAGGTGTCGTTACTGTAATGTCAACACCGCCATTCAACAGACATTCATATTTATGACGCCACGTAAGTTCAGTTAAAGTTGTGTGACAGCGGACGCTTAGTTTCGCCTTCATTAGCCCTCTGCTCACTGAGCTAACTAGCTGTACCCTCAGTGAGCTTCACATATTCTTGTGTTAGGATTCCTACCATTTTCACAATTCCTCTTTGCAGAGGAGCAGTCGAAGCGGGGGCTGTCTGAGATGGTGCCGAAACAGATGCCATGTCCACCGGTTTGAAATACAACGCCGTTTACGGGGTAACCAGGTAAGGGAGCTGGGACTCTGAAGTGAGTGCCTGTCCTAATGAAAGCCAAGAGAAAAAGACTGAGCACCGATCAACACACACGTTATACCGGAAACACACTTTGCCATGCATACACACACGGTAAACCGTTCCGGGTCTGGTAAGCAGAATGAATGGGAGCGAATGGAGCCGCTGGTCGACCGCGTAGGCGAATTGAAATAAAGTCTTCCGGAGCAGGAGGTTCGACACGTCAGCACAGTGTGGACGCAGCTGATGCCGCGTTCAGGGCGCCTCGGAAAAACACATGCACACAAAGCAGACAGCAAAGGGACAAATGAAGCATGTTCACTTTGGGTGATGGAAACACAGAAAATGCATCCAAAGTCATGGCTGAGAAATATTGCAGCTGCATTCTCTAATTTAAACTTTGTTTTTGTCCTTAATAAATAACTTTAATAACTTTGTTATAACACAGTAACACACTGACTTGTGTGAAACCATGTGAATCAACTGTGACTTCTTACAGGCTGGAATGCATGTTTTGTGTTTTACAGTCAAATATATCATATATTTAATAGAATAAAACAGAGCATTAATTCATATAATTCACACTGTTAACAAAACAGACTTCAAACTGGCCTAAATTTGTATTTAAGAAGGCCGCATAATATGCACATGTAAATATATATAAAGTACCGGCACCAGAATTCAAATAAAATGTAAGAAGACACTGACACCAGATCTCTGAACCTGAGTGACCAACAGCAGTACTTTGCATTCCAACTGCACCTTTAAACCACACTTCCTATGTAAATTGTTGCACTGCTGCAAGATCTTACACACAGAATAAATAAGCTATCTTTGCAACATCAACCTAAATCTCTGTTTTCATAGGTTAGGAAAGGTTGTATATTATTTGAACAGTATTTTTGCACATTTCTTGCTCTCCTTTTCTAAAACTGACGATCTGACAGTGTAGATGCACCGACAGGATTGCTGCTTAACTGCACATTGCAATGAAAATATAGTAATTCTATTCTATTCAGTAAGATAAGACAGAACTTTTTTTTTAATCCTGAAGGAAATTGTAGCAGGTAAAAATTACAACACCAGAAGACTGAATGCAGTATCTAATAGAATAGCAATAAGACATAAGTACAATACTTTAGAGATAAAGTAGTACCAGTTGTGATGCTGAAGTAATAAAGTAATATTCCACATGATAATAAAGTATTGCACATTTATAATACAGTATATATATTAACAATGCAACACAGACTGCTCCCCGACTACCAGGCATTATTCATATCATTAATTCACATGGTGTAAGGACTGATTATTTCCAAGAATGTTTGTCCATTTCTTTTTTAACCAAAGAAGACGCATGTGCATGCAGTGTCATATGGATAAACAATTTTGCCCTCAGTCGTAGTGAAATCAATAAACAGGGCAAAGAATCCACCAGATGAGAACGTAGGCACATTAAAAAAAATTAAAAAAATTGCCGCTCAGTTGTACTTGGCAGCTCCCAGAGGTGATTGAGAGTAACTGAGATTTGTGTGTGTGTGGGAAGCAAGGCACCGCTTGAAAAAGACCATTTGTGCTCAGGGGATCTACTCTAAATATTTGCAGGGCAAATACCTTGTGATGTTGTTATAAATCATGACTCTTTTGATGCTCTGACATTAATTCCCAGAAGGAGTAACTGCTAATGATTACACTGAACTATGTGTTTGGGAAATACAGACAGTTAGCGCAAGACAAAGCAAGAGAGAGAGATCGGAGGAAAAAAAATAACACGTACACACTGTAAACAAACTATATTTCAAGGTCTCCAGATGACTTGCGGCACACATGCACGGACGCTGAGCGTATGCAGTGTCAAATTAAAGGAAAACATATTATAAAGCATCTGAGAGAGGCCATTCCACATGACCAGAACACCATCAGTGCTCCTTGACAGATTGCAGTCTCGAGCTGGTGTTCAACAGTGATGATCTGGAAACTAAAACTACTGCATATTATGATTCACCTCATTTTCATACTCATCAAACCATTCAGTGAGCCCGTGGGCAATGCAGAGCTGCTGCTGCTGAGCGTCTGTCAGGAGCTGCAGTTAAAAATACACGGAGAGGATGTTCGTTTACCTTCGACTGAAGCTCTTCTTTTACAGCACAGTCTCATCCTAAGTCTATTTTGTGTTTAAATATGTATATGTTCATATTTTATTGTTCCAAATCACCTCCCTCGTTACTCCATTATCTCTCCCCGTGTGTGTTTCTTATGTAGCTTTCATGCACATGTAAATGTATGGAGTGAGTTGTATGCGTTGCCCTCTGGGTGTAGCATCACATGTCAGCCCTGGAAGAATTATGAGACTTGCAGGTGGACAGTTTTGGCTGTCTGCAGGCATTAATGAGTTGTTGCGGTAAAAGTTCATACTAGACTGCCAAAAACTAAACACCACCAACCAAATACATTTTGATATTACAGTATTTACCATTTTAAGCAATGTGGCTACTACAAGAATATCTTCCAGTTTTATTAGTCAGTCTCTAGCCGACTAATAAAAGTTTGTCAAGTGGAAACTTGGCTCCTCACTTCAGGGGAAAAGCTGGCATCGTGATATCACCTGAGGAAAAGAAAAGAAACAAAGGGAAAATTCACCGGCACATTATGAATGCAGAATGAGACTAGTTTCAGAGTGAGGGAAGGTACTGAGAAAGTTATTTTGAAATGGTTTGAAAACGTACTTGATAACTTGGGAAACACCAATAAACAATGTACGGCACACATGCATACATTCTCTAAAAGTCTGATCAAACCTTTACATTTTTTTGAAAAGAAAAACAAAAATGTAAGAAAAGTATTCATACTCTTAATTGAAGATTAACACTTTCATAGTTTGTTCTTTGAACAAAAATGCCCGCTGCATATGTTCCTGGTCAGTAAATCTGTAATTGTCTTTGTAATGGGCTGACATCTTCTATGCATTATTGACCAGCAGGTAATGACTGACCTGGAATTGCTACAAAATCTTTGGTGTAAATGTGTTCATTATTGCATAAAACTCTGCACACTCTATGGCTAATGTGTATATTATCACCACTCCAATACCCTAAGATTAACACAGGCTCATTGGATGTTACTTTTATTATTGTGGCATATTATTAGGAAAGCAGACAAGCAATTGTAAAAGCTTAAGGCAAATTATTTAAATCACACATCTGTTTATTAGTGATTTAAATGTAGATGCTGTTTAACATCATCTTCTGTGCTTTGGCTGCAGTGCACAACAAATACAATGTTTAAATGAGGGTAAGCAAGTGTTTCATTAAAACTTAAACAAAAAAGCAATAAAAGCTAAATCTAGAATGGCACCCTGGCCATAAGCATAATGTTTTAAGAATCATGAGAAAAAGAGAGAACAGAAAAAAAATTCAAAGATTTGGTGTAACTGGTTTGACAAAATGAAAAAATTAAATATTCTAGAGATAAATCAACTGACTTTGCATGAAATGTGTGATTAACACTACTTAATTTATACCTTTGTAAAAAAATAAAATGAGTTGAGAGCTCGAATAATCTCAAGATTAAAAAGTAAATTAAGTTTATAACCAGTTAAATTGAATGGCATGTTGCGATAGGAGACTTTTGTGGTCTGCTGCTGAAATCCACTCATTTTGCCACAGCCACGAAAATGGAAAATCAGGATATCTATTGATAATAAAACATGAAAACAATCATCTGTATTCACAGAATGCAAGAACATTCACCGAAGTACATTTCAAAAACACCGACATCACACGACTCGCACTGCATTCTCTTAACAGGGTGGAGAAAACTGACCATGGAGGCAGCTCCGTTGCGCACAGGGCACCTCGGTGCGCTTTGGAGAGCTTTTGGTAACCGTTTTACGCGGCAGAATATTTCCCATTTTTTAACGCTTCAGGACACAACAAAGCACCGATATGAGTTGTTTACGCACAAGTCAAAGAACTAGGACGTGTAGCTAAAACGTCTAAGTGGTCTGTGGCTCTATTAATGCACTTAAACTCCCGCCCCTTCCTTTGGCGAGCCCACAGTAAAAATTTACGCACCACGAAAATGTGGTGCTGTCTTCACAACACGACGTAAGTACTTTAATCAGCCTCGTTTGGCACACACTGTACGTGCAATAAAGTACTATAAATCAATGACTACGTCGACTCCCCAGTAATAAATAAAAATGCTCGCCTTATTTGTCCTTTGTCTCGGTTGGCAAGGAGACGATGGTGTCCAAAAATGGCTGTCCTCTATGCAACCTGGCTGATTGTACACACAGTATTATTGTCCTCAAACTCATGGTTAATGTATAATTTGGGCCATATGGCATTTTAAAATCCGAGCCTTTATTTCGGTGGCACTTCGATCTGTGTGGACCCAACTAATGATATTCAATTAGTCATTAAACAGGCCAAAAGACGAGGCTCGTGTGGGTTTTCACATGGGCTAATATTTGCTCGTCAAATATTTCCCTTTGAAATGTTTACAACGCATTTTTATCTGCTGGCTGCCCAAGGAACATCTGTGAGGGTTATTTTAGCCTCCCTCTTCTGGATAAACCAGGTCCCCCAATTGGCCCTTTCCTTGCGCCCATGTACGAGTCTATTTGTTCACGTTTTGAAAGAAAATGTAATAAAGAGAGACTGCGTGATGGATTTATGATTTATCAAAAGCACTTTACCATATGGCAGTCGTCATTGGAGCAGATTCCCAAATGTTTGCTTTATGAAAGGAGCCCAGAGATCCCTTTTTAATCTGAGCCACTTCACCTGGGAAAGGATGCTCAAGTCACGTGACCACAAGTCCCCCACTAAAGTATAGGACACGTACCGGTTGTTGGTCACTTAGTTTCTTTGAAAGAGAAAAGTTGCATCTTGATTTTTTGGTAACATTAAGTCGAGCCAAAGCAGAAAGTTGAAGGAGTGAATTGTGGTGCGCTGGAAGTTTGTTTGGCAGCCACTGCGCAAGAGGGAAACCTCTGAATTCCCAAACTTAATTACTGCAGCGGTACACAGAAATGTTGACTTTCATAAGAATCCAGATTTACTTGTTTGTGCTGCTTGAACAAATGCGGCATAGCAGAGAAATATAATCAATTCTGCACATGTGCCATGAGTTTACCTTTCTGGTAAAGCTTCGCCTCAAATGCACAATATGTTGGTGCAATATGCCACGAAAGGAGGCTGCAAAGATGACGACAGACTTTTCTCTAGTTAACCATGCAAATCGAACTGCACTTTTAGTGACTGCAACTAGATATTTCATGTGCATAATAACGATAATCAAGCATAAATTTGGAATTGTATTACCTGCTGGAGGGCTCTTTGGAGAAACCATGAATTCCCCATCACTAAAACTGGTCTACCTCGCTCTGCATGTTGGTTTAAATAATATACTGGAACCTTGTTTTGAAAAATCACGGAATAAATGAAAAATACAAGTGAAATTACGACTAGAATATGTTTTACATAATGAGGTTTGGGCACCAAGCTGAAGCCAGTTTTTACTATGATGTCCAGACGCACTTCCCAGCAATATTGACATTTCTGGAAACAGGCCACCACGTCATGTGGAGGTCTGCAGGCCTATAAATTTCTGCTGGAGGGTGTGATTCCTCTCATTGTCATTCAACAGAGGTGCGTGGAGTTACCTGGACAGTTGAACTTTTGCAGCATCAGGTCGTCTGTTGTCTGTTTTATCATCAAGGCTGGAGACAAGCAGGGATGTGTGGGACAAACATTGATCTGCAAACCAGAGGTTAATTTTCTAATTATTTTTATCATGCACTTTAAGACTATTATTAGGTTTTAAGAAGCTTAACACGCGTGGATAGTTTGCTGCGCAGTAAGCATAGACGGTAAATGACATTTTATAAGGATTCTTAAGAGCAATTTAAACAGTATAGGCTGTGTTATGATAAGGTGGTGGAAGTGTCAACCAGCTAGGAGGAATGTTTCTCAACGGCAGACCTCTCCCAGAATCCAAGAGAAGGAAAATGATTGAACTTGCCTCGGAAGGAGTCCGTCCGAGTCAGATCTCCAGGATACTCCGGGTACGCACAAGCCAAATGGCACAAACAGAGCATTCCCAGGCTTTAAACGTTTATAATGTGTCGGGTCTTGGTCGAATCAGTCTAGAGATTGATGGGAAACGTATCAGTAAATCAACACAGCAGCGGATTTTAGCCGTTTTCCTAACAAACTGCGCGTCTTTTAGGTGTCCAACGGGTGCGTCAGTAAGATCCTGAGCCGCTACCGGCGCACAGGACTCCTGGAACCAAAGACCATCGGAGGGAGCCGCCCTCGGCTTCTCACCCCGGGCGTCATCTCCACGATCATCCAGTGCAAAAGGGAAAATCCAACCATTTTTGCTTGGGAAATCCGCAAACTGCTCGCAGCAGCACGAATCTGCAAGGCCTCCAAAGTTCCCAGCGTAAGTAAGACGGAAATTTAAATCTTATTGTCACGAAACATGTTCCAGCAACTTGATGGTGCTTTCTCTTTTTTGCGCACTGTGTTCTGCAAGGTGTCGTCTATAAACAGGATTTTAAGAAAGATCCACTTGGACCACGGACCGATGTGCCTGGAGGTCAACTCTCACAGGGCTGAGCAGGGTGAGTGTCCTGGAAAAGATCACAGAAGAGTGAAAATGAAGTGAAAAGATGATTAATCTTCACCATGCACTGTCATAAAATGTAACCCAAACAGCCTCATTTAATCCTCATATAATGGTTTACATAACTTAGCCTGTTGATTTTCTACATTTTGAACCAAGAAACAGCCTCAAAAAAGCAAATTGTTGCACCAATTGCTTTCATTAGTGACACACAATAGAATTAAGTTCATCCAAATTAAGCAAACAAGTCACATTAGTGTCACTGGTTTAAATTAGATGCAGTTAATAAACTGTTTGCTGCAACTTAATTTAGAAGAAAGTCAACTTGAAGTTTTCCATCTAAAGTGTTTGCTTTACCCAAATTATTGTCGTTGCACTTCTACTGTTCTGTTCTTTTTTTACTCAAGTAAAACTATGATTGAGTTGAGTTTGAACATCAGATGCACGATGTAAAAGAAGAGTGGAACAAATTTTGGTCTTTCACTGAAATTAGAAGATTAGTTTAAAGAGCTAAGTGTAATTTTTAAGACGATCCATCACCAAACCAAAAAGATAAATAAGATTCATCCTGAAAAGTACTTTACCTTCCACTCAAATTAACTTTTTTTACAGTGCAGAGGAGTTTGGACAAAACATGCAATTTGTATCCTTGTGTGCTCACAGATTTTTACTCTCTGGTTCAAGAAGAAATGAGCGAGACGGAGATCTTTCAGACAGTCTGCAGTAATGAGCAGAAATCCAAAGGCGTCCAGCACAGGAACCGCACCTCCTTCACCCCAGAGCAGACCAGAGCACTCGAGCAAGGTAACCTTACAGCCCGTGTATGTTCCCAAAGCAGAATTTAAACAGAAAAGTAGCTAAACCGATATTTCTGCCTCCAAAATCAGAATTCTCTCACAGCCAGTACGCTGACATGTACACAAGAGAGAAGCTGTCTGCTGAAATTAAACTTCCCGAGGACACCATCAAGGTAGATTTGTCTTGTTTTTATCATCAAAGTGCTCACACAGATTTCACCTTTTTTTTTGTTCTTGAGACGTGTTTTCTGTCTCTCAAAGGTGTGGTTTTCAAACAGACGGGCTAAATGCAGGAGGGAGGCCAAGCAGAAAAGTAACGCACCGAGTAAGTGGGTGAAGGTTGTTGGTGTTCACTTTGTGGGAATAAAAAAAGCAAGCCATGGTTTGGGTGACTTAAGGTTGTAGCATCTTCTGAAGTGAAGGAAGCACAATTAGAGTTGCACGCCAAGTATATGCACGGATTAGAATATGCATAATAACTGGGATTCAGCCATAACAAGCGGAGCTGAACTGAATAGTCATTGACGTGTCCAGCTGTTCCTCACAACTATCTGACAAAATGTATTTCTCCTCAGCAGCTGCAGACTTTCAACAGCAGAGAGATTTTGTTCCTGTGAATCCTGCAGCGCTGCACGGCTTCACGTCTCAACAGGTACAGCATCAGTCATGTGACATAAGCTTTAAAGCCTTTACGAAGTATAATAAAATCATCACATTCTGCTGAAGTCAGAACTGTTTGTGATTTCTGTCCATTTAGCAACATTTAAATCAAAATCTGGTGACAATCAGCAGGTTTATTTCTCTCTCTTGAACAAATGTGATCAAACTGCACCTTCACAGTTTAACTTAAGCTTTTGGCCTCTCACATGTGACGGAAACATACGTGTAGTTATATTTACATTGTGTTGATTTGAAGGTGACAGGAGCGTCAAGAGTCGACTGTGAAAACGTCTCTTTGTACAACGCAGTGACCAGGAGGCTGCAAACTGGCTGCTTCCTCCCAACAGAAACAGGTAAAGCTCATTTTGATCAGAAAAATGGTTAAAATAGCAGTTTATCCACATTGAAGGGGATAGTTTATGTTATAAATCTAAGTGAAGCTGCATCATACACAACCATGTTCTCAACAAGCTGCTAAAACCTGTTTCAGGCAATCCAACTTTTTTGTTCACGCATTTATTCAAAGTTTCAAACAACAAGGAAATAACTGTTTGTTTTGGTTTTGATAACTATCTTTCATGTATATTTTTGTCTGCGCTTATCATGGTAATATCTAAAACCTTCTCATTACTGTGTCAGATTTCTTTTCCTGTAGCAACATTTCTTTCCTGCTCCGGCTTTGATTGTGTTTTGCTTCCATTTATAGTTTCTGTAATTGCATCCCTATTTCTGTACACTGTGATAAATTACTGCAAAAATACAGCCAAATTCTAACGCTAGTGTTCTGTTTTGATGAATTATGGTGAAATAGTGTAACATAACAAAAGAACAATGACAGCAGGTTGTTGTAAATACTTACAGTCAACAAGCACTTCTTAGA
>NW_007578562.1:174609-175735 GCF_000690725.1 Stegastes partitus | reverse complement strand
CCTGAGTCAGCTGGGATAGACTCCAGCCCCCCATGACCCTAGTGAGGATTAAGTGGTGTATAGATGATGGATGGATGGATGCATTTAGTTTTCCTTTTTTTTTGTAAGTCTGTATAGTGGTATAAGCATGTCTATATGTTAAACAGAGTTGGTAGATCTTAATCCTGAATCATAAATAATAAAGATGCATTGCTATTTATGTTAAGTGTCCATGACAAAACAAACAAAAAAAACCCCCAACAAAACTCTCAAAAGACAACTGGTGACCACAGCTCACACTGTTTTACTGTGATTTTACAAGAAATGTTGTTGTATTACTATTTTAAAGACGCTGTCATTGATTTAACTGGTTAATTGTTCGTAGAGATAATAAACTATAACCGCATTAAAAAAAAACTAATATGAGCTTTTTAAAATAAAAAACAAAAAACGGTGGGGTACACTGTAAGAGCAAACATCTGTAAAAAACAAAAATCAAAAAAACATTGTGAACATTTGGCGGCAAGGACACCAGAAAAAAGTAAGTGTGTATTCAGCTTTAAACACGTGTGCATTAGTACTTTTTTCCCTGTGATTTTGTGAGATATGATCTGTATTTGAACAAAACATGTGAAAAAATTTGTAAAATAACAATTTAAAACATTATTTGTCATTTTTCATTTCTCACTATATATATATATGCTTTAAAATAAAGGCTTCAAATAATATCTAGAAATTAAAAACATTTTGCTGATTTTAATTTAGAAAGAAACTGAATAGCTGATTTAAGCAGAGTAGAGTGTAAATGTATGGCCTAACAGTATAAAAGAACAAATTACCATTTCTGAAAATACAGACTTTTGATGTTGACATTACAGTTTTAATTGTTTTTTTTCCCCCTAAATGTAAATTAATACTTTTTTCTGTGGTTTTACGAGTTATTTTCTGTAATTTAATGAAACAAAATTTGTATAATAATAATAATACTACTACTAATAAAATAAACCAAAACAGTAAATTGTTCAAAACATTACAGATAAACCATTTTAATCAATGTTTCACAGTGTAGATGAGTCAATGTTTGTGTCTGACTGGCATAAATGTGATTATTCATGTGATGCTGCCCTTCTATGCTGTTCCTACACTT